>NC_090321.1:34023002-34329619 GCF_040869045.1 Eurosta solidaginis
GATACTTCATGGCTTTAATGGCCGAGCCACAATCAACTTTTTCATATAAATGCGTTCAACGCAATCTTATGCATGTCAGTAACATCACCACAGTCACGCAAGATGTTGCGTTTGTAAATATAAAGGAATTTCAGACTTAGCAATTGAAGTTTATTTCGTCTTGTCCATTCATATTTATACAAAATTTCACGAGGCACTGTTATAAACATTCTCACTATACAAGAAAAATACTTGCTAACATATTTTGTGTCCTATTCATTCGCTAAATTTCAGTTTTTAGCTGTGAAAAAAGTTAGAAAAAATTTTCACTTGCAAAGTGTGAAAACGAATGTCGAACTCTTGTTCTTATGAACAACAAAAGTTGATAGTTGGCAACTTTTTCATGTCAGATGGTGCCAGTGTCGTTCGTTTTGCTGTTCTGCATAAAAATACGTGCAATCTACTCATCATGCATTAGATTGCGATAAACGCATGTATATATATGAAAAACTGCTTATGTGACGGGGTCTTAAGCTTCTTTATTATCCAAGTGTCGAAAACAAAAACAAAAAAAAAAAAAAAACAAAAAAAAAAAAACAATACGCAACTTGTTCAGTTAATTTTCTTAGCTTTAACGAAAATTTCTCAATTGAAGATACTTGGTAAACCAATAACTACATAAATTTCGCAAACTCATATTGAAAATTGTTTTATTTGTGAGGTTTCCATGGACACGAGGTCTTTTCGAGTGAGGTGCATTAATAAATTTTTTATTTCTGGGTTCTCAAAATTTGACCATCGATATGCTATGTAACTGTTCAAATTTACTATAACTACACTAAGTTTGTCTGTATTTATGTATTTATGCTCATAACGCTTTTTACAATTGTAAATCAATATACAATGTTTGTTTAAAAGGTTTTACTTAAAGTTTATATGGTTAAACATATGTACCTAAAATTTTTTTACTTATAAACAAAATGTATGAACTTACTTCAATAAGGTACAATAAATATATAATATGAATTGATTTGTTTACAATAAATTAAAAACATTTTCTTTTTTTCAAAACTAGTTTTGGGTATATATATTTTCTGGAAATTTGTTTAATTAAAAAATTTCTGTTTTTTCTTAAGTCTGTTTGTTTGGGTCAGAAAATTGTGTTCCTCCTATGCGTTTTGACACTATTCGTACCTTCTTCAGGGAGTTCACCGTATTTGACAAAATATGAAAAAATTACAATAATATGTTATTATAATAGTCGACTCTCTGAAGAAGGTACGTATGGAAAACTTTATTTTTGCATCAAATAAACAGCCTCAAAGCTCCGCAAATATACTTAAGATATTAGCTCAACAACATTGAACTAAAAAAATATAAAATTTATTCATAAAGAGCCTCTCACACTAAGTAATCTGTTAAAAAAATTTACGAGGTTTAATCGGCATTTTCGAGTTTGCGTGAATTGAAGGTTCGTTTAAAGTTCTTACAAAAATACATTGAATTCAATAAAAAAAAAAAAACGTTTTCCTATTCATCAAGAATTTTTGTATTGAAATTACCGGTATGTTTTTAGTTTTACATGGTTCAATTATATGGTTGGCTCATCTCATCAGCTGATTTTATTTATTTCATTGCATGGTCGATGGGATTGTCAAAAGGAGATGGCAAACTCAAAATGAAACCAACATATTGGCAACATTTTCTTACACATACAAAAACCGCTAAGTTTTATGTTTCCATTCCATACCATTCGCACCAACACCAATACACAGATTTTGGTAATTTGAACAGACATATTTTGTTATTGTACAGATGAGCCAACCATATAGTTGAACCATGTATTTTTATTCCTCTTCTATGACAATTGATCAATTCACAAGAGTGTCGTATGCATGTAAAGTTTTAAGATTTGAGTTGGTTTACAATATACAATACCTACAATTTGATTGAAGCATAGAACATACGGCGAATAAGAGATCTTGTGAACTGCTTACCGAAGAAAAAATATATTTTGGCGAACGATTAGTCTCTTCGAAACGAAGTATGAAAATGTAGAATTATCGCATTCCCAAATACGTATCAGTTATCTCAAAACGAGTCGAAATGCATTTCGAAAATCCTGATAAGGTTGTTTTGCTTTGCTTTTTGTTTATTATTATTTTTGATTATTTTGTTATAAATATATATATATATATTTTTTTTTTTATGGTTTATTTATTTAATTGGTTTTTTATTCTTTATATTGCATGCGTGAACTTTGCTTTATATGTCCCGATTCTTTTTTCTGCACTAATATGTACGTATGTGCTCTTTTGGTAAGACTTTTCGAAAACGTGTTGCATATTGTTAGGCGGTTTTCCTGTAGAAAGAAGCACAACTTGTTAATTTCAACTTGAGAGTAAGTTTTGCAGTTTTTTTTTCTATTTAATTCTTACTTGTATTTAGTAATTTTAAATATTTTCCTATTCTAACGACTTCACAACGCTTTTCAAGCTTTTGTATACTCAGTTGAGCAGAGCTCACAGAGTATATTAAGTTTGATTGGATAACGGTTGGTTGTACATATATAAAGGAATCGAGATAGATATAGACTTCCATATATCAAAATAATCAGGATCGAAAAAAAATTTGATTGAGCCATGTCCGTCCGTCCGTCCGTCCGTCCGTCCGTCCGTCCGTCCCTTAACACGATAACTTGAGTAAATTTTGAGGTAACTTGATGAAATTTGGTACGTAGGTTCCTGAGCACTCATCTCAGATCGCTATTTAAAATGAACGATATCGGACTATAACCACGCCCACTTTTTCGATATCGAAAATTTCGTAAAACCGAAAAAGTGCGATAATTCATTACCAAAGACAGATAAAGCGACGAAACTTGGTAGATGAGTTGAATTTATGACGCAGAATAGAAAATTAGTAAAATTTTGGACAATGGGCGTGACACCGCCCACTTTTAAAAGAAGGTAATTTATAATTTTTGCAAGCTGTAATTTGTCAGTCGTTGAAGATATCATGATGAAATTTAGCAGGGACGTTACTCCTATTACTATATGTACGCCTAATAAAAATTAGCAAAATCGGAGAAGGACCACGCCCACTTTTAAAAAAAATTTTTTTTTTAAGTAAAATTTTAACAAAAAATTTAATATCTTTACAGTATATAAGTAAATTATGTCAACATTCAACTCCAGTAATGACATGGTGCAACAAAATACAAAAATAAAAGAAAATTCCAAAATGGGCGTGGCTCCGCCCTTTTTCATTTAATTTGTCTAGGATACTTTTAACGCCATAAGTCGAAGAAAAATTAACCAATCCTTTTGAAATTTGGTAGGGGCATAGATTTTATGATGTTAACTGTTTTCTGTGAAAACGGGCGAAATCGGTTGATGCCACGCCCAGTTTTTATACACAGTCGTCCGTCTGTCCTTCCGCATGGCCGTTAACACGATAACTTGAGTAAATTTTGAGGTAACTTGATGAAATTTGGTATGTAGGTTCCTGAGCACTCATCTCAGATCACTATTTAAAATGAACAATATCGGACTATAACCACGCCCACTTTTTCGATATCGAAAATTTCGTAAAACCGAAAAAGTGCGATAATTCATTACCAAAGACAGATAAAGCGACGAAACTTGGTAGATGAGTTGAATTTATGACGCAGAATAGAAAATTAGTAAAATTTTGGACAACGGGCGTGGCACCGCCCACTTTTAAAAGAAGATAATTTAAAAAAAAAAATTGGATTGGTTTATTGACACGAAATATAACTTTAGAAAAAACTTTATAAAATGGTTGCGACACCTACCATATTAAGTAGAAGAAAATGAAAAAGTTCCGCAGGGCGAAATAAAAAACGCTTAAAATCTTGGCAGGTATTACATTTATAAATAAATTAGCGGTATCCAACAGATGATGTTCTGTGTCACCCTGGTCCACATTTTGGTCGCGATCTGGAAAACGCCTTCACATATACAACTACCACCACTCCCTTTTAAAACCCTCATTAATACCTTTAATTTGATACCCATATCGTACAAACACATTCTAGAGTCACCCATGGTCCACCTTTATGGCGATATTTCGAAACGGCGTCCACCTATAGAACTAAGGCCCACTCCCTTTTAAAATACTCATTAACACCATTCCTTTGATGCCCATATTGTACAAACAAATTCTAGGGTCACCCCTGGTCCACCTTTGTGGCGATATCTCGAAACGGCGTCCACCTATGGAACTAAGGATTACTCCCTTTTAAAATACTCACTAACACCTTTCATTTGATACCCATATCGTACAAACGCATTCTAGAGTCACCCCTGGTCCACCTTTATGGCGATATCTCGAAAAGGCGACCACCTATACAACTACCACCTCTCCCTTTTAAAACCCTCATTAATACCTTTATTTTGATACCCATATCGTACAAACAAATTCTAGGGTCACACCTGGTCCACCTTTATGGCAATATCTCGAAACGGTGTCCACCTCAGGAACTAAGCATCACTCCCTTTTCAAATACTCATTAACACCTTTCTTTTGATACCCATATTGTACAAACAAATTCTAGGGTCACCCCTGGTCCACCTTTATGGCGATATCTCGAAACTGCGTCCACCTATGGAACTAAGGATAACTCCCTTTTAAAATACTCACTAACACCTTTCATTTGATACCCATATCGTACAAACGCATTCTAGAGTCACCCCTGGTCCACCTTTATGGCGATATCTCGAAAAGGCGACCACCTATACAACTACCACCTCTCCCTTTTAAAACCCTCATTAATACCTTTATTTTGATACCCATATCGTACAAACAAATTCTAGGGTCACACCTGGTCCACCTTTATGGCAATATCTCGAAACGGTGTCCACCTCAGGAACTAAGCATCACTCCCTTTTCAAATACTCATTAACACCTTTCTTTTGATACCCATATTGTACAAACAAATTCTAGGGTCACCCCTGGTCCACCTTTATGGCGATATCTCGAAACGGCGTCCACCTATGGAACTAAGGATTACTCCCTTTTAAAATACTCATTAACATCTTTCGTTTGATACCCATATTTTACAAACGCATTCTAGGGTCACACCTGGTCCACCTTTATGGCGATATCTCGAAACGGCGTCCACCTGTGGAACTAAGCATCACTCCCATTTAAAATACTCATTAACACCTTTCTTTTGATACCAATATTGTACAAACAAATTCTAGGGTAACACCTGGTCCACCTTTGTGGCGATATCTCGAAACGGCGTCTACCTGTAGAACTAAGCATCACTCCCTTTTAAAATACTCATTAACACCTTTCATTTGATACCCATATCGTACAAACGCATTCTAGAGTCACCCCTGGTCCACCTTTATGGCGATATCTCGAAAAGGCGACCACCTATACAACTACCACTACTCCCTTTTAAAACCCTCCTTAATACCTTTAATTTGATACCCATATCGTACAAACAAATTCTAGGGTCACCCCTGGTCCACCTTTATGGCGATATCTCGAAACGGCGTCCACCTATGGAACTAGGGATTACTCCCTTTTAAAATACTCGTTAACACCTTTCTTTTGATACCCATATCGTACAAACAAATTCTAGGGTCACACCTGGTCCACCTTTGTGGCGATATCTCGAAACGGCGTCTACCTGTAGAACTAAGCATCACTCCCTTTTAAAATACTCATTAACACCTTTCATTTGATACCCATATCGTACAAACGCATTCTAGAGTCAACCCGATCCACCTTTATGGCTATATCTCAAAAAGGCGACCACTTATACAACTACCACCACTCTCTTTTAAAACCCTCATTAATACCTTTAATTTGATACCCATATCGTACAAACAAATTCTAGGGTCACCCCTGGTCCACCTTTATGGCGGTATCTCGAAACGGCGTCCACCTATGGAACTAAGGATTACTCCCTTTTAAAATACTCATTAACACCTTTCATTTGATACCCATATCGTACAAACGCATTCTAGAGTCAACCTGATCCACCTTTATGGCTATATCCCTAAATGGCGTCCACCTATAGAACTATGGCCCAATCCCTCATAAAATACTCTTTAATGCCTTTCATTTGATACACATGTCATACAAACACATTCCAGGGTTTCCCTCGGTTCATTTTCCTACATGGTTATTTTCCCTTATGTTGTCACCATAGCTCTCAACTGAGTATGTAATGTTCGGTTACACCCGAACTTAAACTTCCTTACTTGTTAAACGTAGTTTTTAGCTTTCTTACGTTTTTTAATACGATTTTTTTTAACAAAATGCTTGTCGTATAGTGTATTAAGTGGTTTACGCTCAAAAGTCATTGTACTGTAGAGTTTTGGGGAAAAAAGTTAAAAAACATTAAATCTATCAAGCGATTATCAGTTTATTAGGGTGATTTATTTGGCACTTCGATGCCTGGTCCCAGAAAAACGTTTTTGTTTGAAAATTCGTTTCTTAGTTCACTTAGATTTCTTAAAAACGATCGTCTACTTTTATATCCTTCGGGTTTGTTATTGCTTATTCTTAATCGGCTGAATGTCCGGTTACTGGAATGCAATCCCATGTACCAGCAATAATATACGTATAGGAACCCAGCGCTTCTATCCAACCATTATTTTTTAATTTGTCAGGTTATTGCACTAGAAAAATTTAAAATAATAAAAACGAAAGCAAAGACAGAGTCCGATCGACTGCCTTCTTGGGCATTCGGCCTCCCATATCAGCTATCCGGTTATCGGATTCAAAATTTCGGATATTTATTAAGAAGTATCTTATAAGTACCTTGGTTGGAGTGGCGAGTCTCAATTGACTCCAATTAGTGCTCATGCGCCGTTTTAATACCACAACTCGTGAGTTAACCAATGAAGGGGTGTTGTAAGAAGACTAATAAGAATTTTCAAGCGCCTCAGGGATATCCGTCCCCCTATATCCATCCCGTGGAGTTTATAAATTTGAGAAGCTCTCTCAGCTTAACATCCTTGAGTTCTGGGAAGCTTTCGAAAAAGGGCTTTCCAAGAGACCTTATTCTGCTTCGACAGTGTGCTGGGCATTCGCACAATAGATGCTCAACCGTTTCCTCCGCCTCAGGACGCTTGCAGCTGCGACAGGAGGTATTGTGTTCCAGTCCCATCCGTGTTGCATGTACCCCAATTGTCCAATGCCCCGTGAGCACCGCAACTGGATATACCCCTCCTGTTCATCTTAACGACAGCTATAGATCGTTTTTCGTTATTTAATGGCCACATGCTCTTGGAAATGCTACAGGACCGCAAACGCCTCCACCTATTGTTGGCCTCGCTCAACCAGTGCTGGGTGATGTGATCCTTGATGAGTCCCAGGAGTGCAAGGACCTCCTTCGCTACCGAGACATCAAGAACAGCTCCACGACGCACATTTTCAATTCTTTTACAGTTCTATAATTAAATTTTTTTAATATTTTGTAAACAAAACAAAAAATTATTCATCGTTGAATAGCAAGAACAATACACCATGATACAAACTTAGATATTTTTTTGTTAAATAGTAGCCATGTTATTTTTTAGAATAAATATGTACTTGATAAACGTCTGAGATTCTCTTTCAGTTTGGGTTCGGTCTGTGTGCGAAATTAGGGACAAAATGAAACTGTCTCAGAAAGGCTAGCATTGGCACAGACTGGGGAAACGTAATAGTATTCAGGCTGTTCAGTTCTCAATAGTTACTTAATGCGTATCTGTAAAGTGACAAGAATTGGGGTTTTAGTTAAAAAACAATTTGTATTTTTAAACTAAGAAAATAGAGTGAAATATGCCACTTTGAAAATAATTTTTAGAGGTCAAGCTAATTATTGCATTGAACGGAAGTATTATATTCTGATTTCTGCAAGTCAAAGTCATCAGAGTTCCATTACCCTAATTAATCCGCCTGTTTTAGCTTACCAGATGTTCGCAAATAATTGAAAAAATTTAAAGTATTTGAAATAATTGATCAGGAATTGAAAAAAAGTTGTATTCATTACCACGTACCAGTAAAAAGTAATTGTATTTGATATTGAAATTTTTCAATTACCAAATATACCATATATCCGCTACTGCACACCTCTGAATACGATCAATTTTACAGAATGTCCCTTAACTGAACAATAAGCCCTCCGATTTGTTGATTTTACAAGCTTCATTTCTTACGATGTATGGCATGATACTTGAACTTTTTTTCGAGTTTTTCTATGTTTTTGAATTGTAGCAAATTTAACAACCAGGTTTTTTTAAATTTATATAATTACCGCAATATTTCGTTAGTAAAATTCTCGGATTTACAATTACCATTATTTTTTTTTTCATATGAATGGAATTGCCTTATTTAAACTCGTACCCTTTTTTTTGCAATATAATAAGACTGTTTCCATAAAATTTGCTTAGTTTTTATGCTACCTGTTATTCTGATTCCATTTCTTTCTTGCACAAAGTTTCCGTAGTTTTTCACTAAAAAAAATATTAAAGTTTATGTACATATTTTGTTATTAAATAAGCAAGCATGCGGTTTGTACTTTTAATATTGTCGATTTTTTTTATGCTGATATTTTATATATATTCAAGAACATTTATTTTTTTTTTATTTTTAAAAATTTCCCATTATGGTTTTAAAAATTTTGTGAATGTTTGTGCTTAGATATATTTTGTTCAGAAGTACTTCCAAATTGCACATAAAACACCTTACTTCCCAAAAATTTACACCCAAAATACACTATCAATAACAACCAACAAAATCACAATAACCATTAAGCGCCAATTGGTAATTTAACAAATTCTTCGTATTAAATACAAAAAATTTTCGTTTGAGAAATTAATTTTTTATACAAAAAAAACAAAAAATCTAAAAAAAAATTGAAAATATTTTTTCGGCATCATTGCAGCACAATGTATGCACTGGGATCAATAGTTCGGTGTAAGTAAAAAAAAAAATTTATAAAATTATCAACACTTGAACGCACAACTCATTTCACTTCACCTGCGCGCGCTTCACTTATTTACAAGTACTCAAGTTGCACGTCATATTGCGTTAAACAAACAAAATTGTTGAAATGTTAATTCAACAAAAAATTTTCAATAAAAAAAATTACAAATTCGTGGTCGCTACATTTATCAGCTATTGCGTTAAGGGCCGTTTTCACTATCTCCAGTTAAGTTATAAACTAGAGGATAGCAATACTTCAGATAGCTTCTTTCGCTTTCACCAACACAGGGTAACCAGCTCCTAGTTGAATCTATAATTGCGAATATTTTTAAGAGCAAAACGCGAATACCCGAAACCCAACAAAACAGCTGAACTTTGTTTACACAGTTCACTGGCAGTCGAACCTTCAGTTAGTATTGTGAAAGCGAGAGCTTTGATAATTTATAGATTAGCGTCTAGAAGATGGTGAAAGCGACCCTTAGACTGGTTACAAATAGGTGAAATTCCAATATTAAAGATTTATGACATTAAAAAAATGTATGTCAATTGTCCATTTTACAAATTAGCTGCATATGAAACGCATAAATCCAACAAAAAAAGTTAAATAAACTGTGCAATTTATCAAAGCGAAAATTGTGCCAGCAAAACGACATAAATTGTGAAAGGCTAACTTACATATTGACCGTAACAAAAAGAAAAAAAAAAAAAAAATCACTACACAGTAAGTGTAATTGCACTGACAAACTGAATGATGGCAGTATGAATGAAAATGTCACAGTCTGTGGCAATTACTGTGAAATAGTGATGGACATTTTTATAATACAGACATACATACGTCGATAGTTTTTCTGGTGCAATGCATTATGATTATTATTATTATTGAGTCTCGTTGCACTACGACCTTTATGACGTCTATTGTGCTTGACCCTTCAGACTGTATGTGAAGGCTTTTAATGTACTTAAGTAACTCTTCAAGTTTTTTACTCCATGTGATGAAGTGATTAATAGCGTTTTATTTTCTAGCTAAAGTGTTACGCTTTTTGTACGCCGCACAAGGGTTGCTGTTCTATTCTAAAAAACAGGCAACGCCTTTCCGGGATATTTCGTTTTTTGTGAAAATTGTTGCCTTCTCGCAACGCAGAAGCGTTACACTTTTACCTTGTCAAAAATGGCGGTGTGGCAGTGCAACTCTGTGAAACTCTCAATTCGCTCTTAAGTTCCACATATACTCTGTTAAAATGAGTGAATATGGTGAGTTGAAATGTTCTTTGTATGCACTATAAATGTTGAAAATATTCTGGGGTAGGAGTAACTCTATTAAGGCTTTACCATTTACTTAGACAACAATGTATTTCAGAAAACAAAACGCTATAAGAGTCACGCATTCACATAGAACGTGAACCGGCCTTTTATCCTCCGACTCACAAAAGGGAGAGATTTTTATATCGGATATATTTAAGTTACTACTGTGATATCGAAAACTACAATCTTCCATATAGTACCCAGTGAAGGTTCGTAGGTCCTCTCTGCTTAGATTAATGAGTTAAGCTGATACTCGCGTTGCTGGAAGTATACACATTTTAGGCTGTCTTTCACTTAAGCATTCAATCCAGTGTTGTCTGAACTGATTTGTTTGCCAGTTACTTGTAGTTTCCCTAGTGTGTGCTTTATAAGTCCACAGAAGGGTTCTCAACCATAAGATGCTGCTGTACCACCCCACTTGGCTAGGTAGTCTGCCTGCAATAGACCCGATTCTGAGTAAGCATCCGGTTCTTAAAAACTATGCGGTTTTAAAAAGTATACGGTTCAAAAATGTAACCGGTTCTGAAAAAATTTAACGCTTTAAAAAGGTACCCTGTTTAAAAACAAAGTGCTCGGTTTTGAATAAGTAACCAGATCTTAAAAGGTATCCAGCTCACCAGCTACTAAAAAGTTTCCGGTTCCAAAAAAGTTATCTCATTCAAAAAAGCACCGGTTTTAAAAAGTGGCCGATGCTTAAAAGTACCCTTTTCTAACAAAGTAAACAATTGAAAAAAGTTACCAGGTTTTGAAAAAGTTAACAATTTCAAAAAAGATCCCGGTTTGAAAAAGTACGCAGCTGTTAAATAGTACCCGGTTTGCCCGCTTCAAAACGCCTTGGTTCGAAAAAAATTATCCGGTTCATAAATGTACCCGATTTTAAAAAAGGTACCCGGTTCTGAAAAAGTACCCACTTCTTAAAAAACCCCGCTATGAAAAAGTACCCAGTCCCCACCCGCTTATAAAGGGACTGAGTTCCAAAAAATTTACACGGTTTGAAAAAAGGACCAGGAAACTATGCGGTTCAAAAAGGTACTCAGTTCTGAAAAAGTACGCAGTGCCCAAAAAGTATCCGGTTCTAAAATAGTATCCAGTTTACCCGCTTTAAAAAATACTTGTTCCAAGTATCCGGTTCTAAAAAACTATGCAGTTCGAAAAGTTACCCGGTTTTGAAAAAGTACCCAGTTCCCAAAAAGTACCCGGTTCTAAAAAAGTATTCAGTTGACCCGCTTTTAAGAAATACGTGCTCCAACGAATACACGGTTCTTAAAAACTACTCAGCTCAAAAAAGTACCCGATCGATGTTTTTAATACATCATCGATGTATAACGGTCATCACTGCTGCAAAGTACAAAGAAAACGCACAAATGCAGATAGCTATATTTACGTCAATGTACACAGATACATACATATATGACAATTTTAGTTTTCCCCAACGGGTTGAGGGGTCAGAATATACCCGCGGTAGGTATGCCTGTCGTAAGAGGCGACTAAAATACCAGATTCAAGGGGTTGTGTAGTGCAACCTTTCAGGTTGCCAGCGCAATATATAGCTTTTCCAAACCCCATTGTCAGCCTCACCCATCCGCGGCAAATCCTATTTCACTAACAGGCGAGGCTCTGGCGACCCCAAGCTCCTCATGGAAGTTGGGGGTGGGGAGGGAGGGATGGCCTGAAGGTTTAACGTGGTCATATAAATCGTTCCCAAGATGGTCGGGCTAGCACCTTAATGGTGCTTTGTTACCGGAGCGTACCGGATCTGTATCCGGCAAAGGACCATCACATCGATAACACTCCCCAAAGCCTTCGGGGAGCAACCTTATCGCTACAACAACAACAACAACAACAACAATTTTAGTTTCTAAAAAACTACCAAACAGCAACTTGTCACGCATTTGAATGCAGCACTCATACAATCCTTTGAGTAGAGATCGAAATCGGCATTTCTATATACCAAAACACTAATCAAATGCGCTATAATCGCAGTAATTTATCGCAAATTCATAAATCGCTTTATGCATATTCACTCATCTGACTTCAAACATGTTTTCAAATATGCTTACTATAAAACGGAGGTATGTTCATTATAGACACAAGGGAGCATTTAGTATTAATAAAGGCATATCTTTGAAATTCTGGTACATAAAAATGCTTTTCGCCTCACACTAGTACTAAACACTTCAAAAACAAAACAATACAGGTACAATAATACACTTACAAAATCATTTGAGGACCCACGTATATGTTTCTAGCATATAAAAGTGTAAAAAAATAGAGTAATAGAACCAATAAAGTTGATTATTACCGTAGATTAGAACAACTCCTTTGGGTTTTAGTTGTGTACCATAAATTGCTCTCAATATTTGTAGTGGTATAAAGTAATTATAATATCTAAAGGTTATCAGTATTTGCTAATTTATTTCAAATCTATTTGAATTTAGATATGACACACTTATTTAGATTAATAATGTGCACACAATTTTATAAAGGTAGTTTATAAAAATATTTTTTTGATGTGTGAAGATCTTTGCACAGGGTATTAGGGAATTCAGCCCCGTCGAAACCGTATGAGAAAAAAATCTAAGGGTTAAGATAAAGCGCAGAGAGAGGCAAGACGTGTTGCCATCTAACCATATTTATATCTCGTTTTATTGTAAATCTTTTCCGCTAAAGGGATTAAGAACACTTTACAAGCATCGATTTTCTGACCGATTTTTTGACGATTAACGATTAGAATGCAATTGGTGATTGAATCTGAAAAAATCGACATATGTAAAAGATGTTTTAACTGACGCATAGAAAAAATTCGAAAAAATTTCTCTTTTATTTGAAATTTTAAAAATCATAAAATTATACTACCTTACCAATGGCCTTAAATGCCTACTTCCGAATGAGTAATTTGAAATGTCTAGATTGGCCTCATGCGCATTTCGCTTTACCTTTGCATATTTCAAGGCGGGAAACTAAATTTTTTAAGCTGTGTTGCCTTGCAAAATAAAGTTTCATTTAGGATTAAGTACAAAGTTTCTTATAAGTACAAACTTTTATAGGAGAATACAGTTCAAAGTCTCATGTAACTCCATGCTGGTATACAATTTTAAGTTTCATAAGTACTATGTAGCTTCCATGCAAGTACAAAGTACAAAGTTTCATAATAGTAGTAACTTGCATTCAAGAACAGAGTTCAAAGCTTCATTTAAGTAAAAAGTTTCATACAAGTACAAAGTACAAAGTTTCACTTAAGTACTAACTTGCATACAAGAACAAAGTTAAAATAAGTTATAAGTTCCATACAAGTACAAAGTTCCAGGTTTCATATAAGTTAAAAGTTCCATATAATTACAAAGTACAAAGTTTCATATAAGTACTAACTTGCATAGAAGAACAAAGTACGCGGTTTATATAAATTAAAAAGTTTTATGAAAGTACGAAGTATAAAGTTTCATATTAGTACTAACTTCCATAAAAACTCTGGTATAAGTACATAGTAACATTCATACAAGTACCAAATAATTTAACCGTACAAAATGCTCCTCTAATGGGATTTTTAAAAAGAGGGCGAAATTATTCTTAATGAGGAAGCTAATTTGTAAAACGATCTACAAATGTAAACAATTTTTTTTTTTTCGTTATATGTCCATACGTAGACTAGCTATATATTTATATAGTGGTGGTAACGAGGTCCGCCTACCAAACCGGAGGTCCTAGGTACAAGCCCAAGCCAAAGTTACATCAAAAATTTTAAGAAAGGTTGTTCTAAGCGTGGTCGACCCTCGGAACTGATTTGAAAACCAATCCGAATGTACCGCTGCCTTGAAAAGCTTCTCAGTGAAAATGCAACTGCCCTTCACAGTCGGCAAAAAACATGTAGGTCCCGTCCCGCAAATTTATAAGAAAAATTAAGATAAGCACAACGCAAAATATAATAGAAACTTGGCCTAAATCGCCTCAAGTATTTATTTTTAATTTTTTATAATAATCGCGAATTTCTATGGGAATGCAACTGAAAAAAAAAAACACTCAGGCAACAAACTACAAATTTTAAACGTATCAAAGAGTATCTTCTCAAGCAGCTGCGCAGCCCTCTCTACAATAACACTAACTTTATATATAATATCAGTCCTCTCTTTTTCACTAAGTCACAATGAAATTGCATGAGCAACCTTTATTCTTTATATTTATTTAAAAAAACACCTTGCATGCCTCAGTGGTCTAAAAAAATATTTACGTATCATAATTGGATAGCTCATTTAATTTTCCTCTACTAACACCTAGTTAATGTATTTAAAATTAAAAAAATGTATATATTTTGCTTAGAATTTAAATTGCATAGAAAACAAACAGAAAACGTTTCCTATAAAGCAAAATTGCGTAGTAAAGTATTCAGTAGAATTAAAAAACAATAATAATAATTCTAAGTTGTTGAGTTAGTTTTATGAAATATTTGCGCTTACACGTTTTATAAAAGCAAAATAGAAAAAATCGAAGTTTTTAAGCCTTCTTTTTTAGTGAAAATTTAGAAAATCTTGAAAGAGAGTAGATTTATTTCAGCATTGAAATTTAAAAGGAAATATAAAAAAAAGTCTTTTTTAAGTTTTTTTATTAGTAATAAATTTGAGCGTTGTTGACTCATTTAAATTTTACGCTGTCAGCCTGGAATTCCCCATTCAATTGCAGTTTTTAATCTTGCGCGCATTCACGGTCCTCTTTTAATTAATGCCCCTATTGCCGTGTACAACTCAACTTAGTTGGGTTGTAATTAAAACAACTCAACTTTAAGGCAACTCAACTCCTGTTTGGTATTACGAATTACAACTTATTTCAGTTGAAGTTGAATTGAGTTACCAACTTCAGAAAGTGATGATTTGACAGATAAATGAACAGCTGATCAATTTGTGGCGGAAATTTAAGCATTTGCAAAAGTGATTTTGTTATTAAAAGCAAAACGGATATTATATAAAATCTATTTTATAATGGCGAAACTGTTGGTGATTGATATGTCGCGAATACGAAAAACATTCGCGTGATCATTCCAATCCCTCGGAACTAGGAAGCACCAAGTAAGAAAATGTTTAAGTGACAAATGATGAGCTTCAAATGAAGTTATTTTTGCAGATTTGAAAGGAAGCATTTTGCTCATTACTAAACAAAATTAAAGACCATTTCCGCATACGCGTTCGAGGGAAGGCTTTACCCCTATTTTAAAATAATGCGCCACACTTCGATTCCTTGCTGACGGCAGCTATCACATATGCTGTGGAAATGATTTTGGTGTTGGACTGGTTTTAGATATTATTGAAGAGCATATTTGTGCGAAGTGGATTAAAACCCAAACAGCAAAAATTGTATTTTATACTAAAACAAGATTCCCAGGAGTAGTGATTAGTATCAATGGGACTCACATTCGCAAAATTTCACCTCTTTTGGCTGCATCCGAACTGCGGCCAGCCTCGTCCAACTTCGGAATGTCGCTCCATAAAGTCAAAAAGTTATTCAATGTAATCCTTCGTTTAAAATAAGTTTTTTCTATAAATGTGTACAAAATTGTAGATTATTGTTTGATTAAAAAAGGTTTAATTGCCGCCTTTCAATTTTTTGTTTTTTTTTTTTGGTTACGTTTTATGAGACCGTACACCGATCTCCGTTTTTAAGATTAGAAAGCGGAAATTAAAAATTTTATTTCTGTCGAAAAATATTTACAAAAACCCACAAAATGGCCCAGAGAGGGTTCGAAATATGAGGCCCGATCCACAGTTTTTTTGCACAGAACATCTTTCTGCGTTGGCGGCCTTTGGCCGCGATTTGTAAAAATAACCCTGGGTGGGTCCAACATCTTTCTATATTAGTGTGTACAAAACATCTGGCAAAATACAACAACCACATGCAAATTTGAACCAAAATGATATGACAGAAATTAAATTTTTAATTTTTGTTTTCGGATTCTTAGATCGGAGGTCGAAACGTGTCTTTTGATGCCAACTTTGAAAATTTTTGTTAAAAATTAAGTGGGTAACCGTCTTGTAAAACGTTACGTTTTCTCGAAACAACTGCAAAATTGTATGAGACAACTGCTAGTAATCAGTTGTAAGATTCTGACGTCTTTGAAAACTACACCAACACAAGGTTGTAAACGGTAATGCCACAAAAAGTTGTTAGACTAACAAACCCAACCGACATTTTTTTTTGACAGGTTGAGTTGTAATCTGTGATACCAAATAGCGAAATTTCTACCCAACCAGAGTTGAGTTGTAAACGGTATTAGGGGCATAATTTTTGCTTATTTTAATAAGCTGACAATTCAAAATTAAAATTAATATAGCCATAAGTTTTTGGAAAAGTGAAATCAACCAACATGAAACAACAAAGACAAATATAAAAAATAGTTTTAACAAATCCCTTTACTCTACTAACAATCCTTTGACATAAATTGCATAAAATTTTTTCCTTCAACGTATTTTTCCCCCATTAAAAAATCAACAACAATGAACTACACTTCTTTGCTTGAACAACAATTTTGAAAAAAAAAAAAAAAAAAAACAAAACCACAACACTTGAAAAAATATAAATACAAATAATCGCAACAGACTTGGCGAAACTGCGAGGTTGCTGCGTAGCGTTTTTACGCGTCGTGCCAATACCAGAGTTGAAACGGAACTGGAATTGTTGCGTGAGTATAAATTTACTAAAACCTATGTTAGAATATGACAATAAGACATATAAAGAATGAGCTGTTGGTATATAGAAGTACAGTGTGTCAACGAAGAATGGCACAGAAAATTAATTGTGTGAAAAGAATTTATTTTACATAAATACATAAGCACATTCACTATTTGTTACTATGAAGAATAGGATCATATATACTTCCATATTTCATGAAGAAGTTAGTGAATAGGAAGGTCATCATATGGGTGGTTGTCTTGTCTATTTTGTATAATAAAGATAACAAGTACAACACTTGTAGAAATAAGTAGAAATAAAAAAATTCTTATAAAGGGGGCCATTCAATATTAATTCATTTTATGAAACGTAATCGCGAAAAACACGTTTCATGCCTCGGGGCCTTTGCTCGTGGTTGGGATATCATAATGAAAATTTCTCTATAATAAAACTATCTTGAATACATTTTGTATGTAATCCATACCGTATAAATACAAGGGCTATGCCTTGTCCACATTGTGAACCTGCAGCGCAATTTTTTAAAATTAGTCTCGTTGCGTTACACCTAATTCGCTCCTTAGTTTCAAAAATGTCAAACATGGATTTAAGGATTGTTTGAATCCAACATACTTCAGTGTTTTTTATAAAACCTTAAAAAGATAACAATCTTCCAAAATCATAGATTCAGAAAAATACTACCCAAAAAATTGTCTGCTTGAGGTGAAGGATACAATCAAACTCATAATTCATTTAAAAATGAGACATTCGTAAATTAACCACAAAATACATAAAAAAAAAGACTTAAGTCAGATAAGCACTTTGTTTGAAGAAAAACCAACCAATTACACGCATACATATCTGTACCACCTCAAAATACAAGTACCGGTGCGCAAAGGTAACATTTTTTTTAATTTTTTTGTGAGTTGAATGCATACATACATACAAATGAAGCTAATATACGCGTGTAAAACAGAATCAAGTCGTGCAATTTTCAACAAGTTCTGGTTATTTAGAAAAATAATTTTGAAATTTTTAATTTAATTTTTTGTAATTTGGAAAAATGCCACAATTTCAACCAAAATGGATAATGCAAAATCTATTGGTAGGATAAGTTGGCGAGGAATGCCCCTACATATATATATATATATTCAATTAAAGAATAAACAACTTGGCTAGTTCGACTCTACAAATTTGCTTTATTCGTTCAGGAGTTCTCAGTTAAGTCTAAAGGCGTTTCACTCAAGTTCTATAGAGTGCTGTCCAATGTTTCTTCTTGCAGTAAAGTGGACCACTGTGCTTTTCCTATTATGAAAAGTACGGCTAGGCACCATCAAGGGATTTATAAACGCAATACAAAGCGTTATAGCTGAAGCTTTCAACCTACGCCAGGGGAATCCAGTTACAAAAATGAATGAATAATACATATATTTAGTAGGCGACCTTCTGGATACCCAAAGTTCCTCCCCCTTCGGGGAGTGTCTTCGTCGTCAATACAACAACAACAACAAGTAAATTTCGGTAGAACCGAGTTTTCGAGCTCAGCTTATATTCGATAGCAATCAAATTTCATTGTTCAATTCAATACAAATTTTCAAAACAAACCGTAAATATTTCGAAGAATTACTTCAACTAGGTGTTCTGCGCCAGCTTAAATGCACTTGCAGATGTCTTTTACCTTTACTTTGAATAAGTTAAATTATAATTGAAGGGCTTAGAACCAAATGGATCTAAGTAACATCGACGTTGAATTGACATAATTAAGGTTAAAGTAAATTACTTATTGTAAATTCTGGGTAAATGCGTTTGAAATGATTCCTGTCTAAATGAATGCAGGTTAGTCAACTAATTCAAAGGATGTTTACTGCAGATGGAAAATAACTGTAAATTTCTAAAAATTATTGCAAAAATTTCCAAAAATTATTGCAATAAAATTTCGAACGTTGATTGCTCGGCCAAAAGAACATGTCGAATTTTTTCAAGTATGCAGTCTTGTAGCCCGTTTAATTTTAGTATAATAAACTGCTAAACTTAAGTTCGTAGGAAGTCTCGCTGATTTTTGGCAATTTTTTTTTCTTACGTGGATAAGGGCTTTTTTCCATATAAAAAAAATTACGTTAAAAAATTCCTATGGGGTATAACTCAAGAAAAAAATTGCCAGAAATTAGGGAAATTTTTTACAAAACTAAGATTAACTTACTTACTGCCTTAAAAACTGCTTACTCAAAGGAGTTCTAAAAATCTTGAGAAAAAAGTTGAAAATTCGGTAAATTTTCGCGAATTTGGCATACATTAAGCACAGTGATATTATGTTAAGTATTTACAGAAAATATACAACGTACAGTTGCAGTTCAGCAAAAATTTCGCTATTTTTAACCCAGATATGCCTAAAGACTAATTTATACAAGAAATCTTTAAATTTTTCTTTAATTACGATAATTAAATAGATATTAGAGCAAATCCGGAAAGGAACATAAAAAGGGATAATTTAAATAGGTTTTATAGGCCGACCCTTTTTACAGGACACCAAAACTTTGTGGCGATTTTCAGCAACAAATTCGTGTAATTTTGCAAAACTTTATCACTATCATAATATTTTGTTTATAAACCATTCTATCTTGTCAAAAAAAGTAGTTCTTGTTGAAATTTGCATTTTTCATGGTGGACGATTTGGGCTGTGAACCACCGTGTGTCTAATTATCGTAATCAGATAAAAGAGTGCCGTGGGCTTCATCACCTCTTTCAAATCAGCGAGAATTCCTACGAATTTAAGTTTAGCACTTTGTTATACTAAAATTACACGGGCTACAAAACTGCATACATGAAAAAATTCGGCATGTTATTTTGGCCGAGCAATCAATGTTCGAAATTTTATTGCAACAATTTCCTTTTGGCTCCAATCATTAATGCAATAAAATTTGGTACGTTTTTGGCCTGGCAAATATATGGCACTAAAATGTCCAAAATGGCTTTGATCGCATTGTCAACAAATATACACTATATTAAATATACAAATATGGCTATAACTCAATTTTTAAAAAAATGTCACTTAGATCCTTTTGGTTCTGAGCCCTCAATTATAATTTATCCAAGCAAAGAGCAAAATTGAGGGGTTAAACATATGTACTAAGTACATATCGACATACGAGTATGTACACTAACATGGGTCGATTTGTATGGATGAAAGTTAATCGATATCGCGCCATCGATTTTTCGATAGGATTTGGGCTCAGGAAAAAAAGTTCCACTACGCAAACTCAAATAAATAATTTTCGAGCCTGCGAAAAAAAATGGGGAAAGGGTAAATTTTTCGACCAAAACATTCCCCAAATCCCAAAAAAAAAAAAATTAAAAAAAAACTGTTGTAAAAACGTTGGAGATAACAGTTTTTTGAAAAAAAAACAATATTTTTTGTGTTTCGGGGAAAGTTTTTTTCTTGAGCCCAAATCCTATCGAAAAATTGATGGCGCGCTATCGGTTAATAAATCGACCCATTCCAATGTACACATTTTCTAATTCCTTTTTGTTTTCGTCATTGCTGCAGCCTTTGATATCGCCCAGTTGTTTGTTTAACTAATTGAAAGTGATTGGTTTTCTAATTATTTTCTGATAAATTATACATTTATTAATTTTAGTATCCCTTATGAAGTGTATGTCATTGTATCACATGTACTTAGTAACTTTGTAGTTTTCAACTCATTTATAAACTTATGGATTGTCATGTATGCGGGAACTCCCAAACGATTTATGAACAAAATGCATCAACTAATGTTTATTTGATTAGTTTAATAATGAATTATAAATTAGAAGGAAAGTCGTCAACCCGATTTTCTATGTAGAGATGGAAAGTCGTTTCAATGCAGAAAAATTGCAGTGGCAATTTTTATAAAATTTCGCCATTTAAATTATTGTCTATGAATTTTCTATACCAACCGATCTCAGAAACGTTCTCAAAAAAAGTCGAAAAATCGATAAAGTTTTACGAAAATTTCTAACTTTTTATTTGAAGTTCGCTGAATTTTTTGGGTATGCAGTTTTGCAGCTCAATCAAGTTTAGTTTAAAAAAGAAAATCTGAAAAATCCTTCGACAAAAATAAAAATTGCCATAAATCAACGCGAGTTCTGAGAGATCTAAAACTTGCACTTTGAGAGACTAAAATTTATTGGGCTACAAAAGTCAAAAAATGCAGAGAACTCTAAATAAAAAGTTCGCAATTTTCGTGATTTTTCGCAAACGTTTTCGAGATTAGTTTTCATAGTTTCTGTTACAAAATTCGTAGAAGTTTGTTTATAAAATATAAAAAAAAAAATTTAAAAAATTTAGTTAACGTTATTAAAACAAATTTTCCATTGCAATGTTTTTGTTCGCTTTTATGTTAGTAACCACAGCCTCACTTCGGAGGATGTAGTAAAAATCGTTACTGACACTGATTTAAGTGGAAAATATGCCGCTTTTTCGAGAAATATTAAAATTGGCAGACGTTTTTATTTTATTTAAAGGTAATGGATAAAAGATAAACTTGCCATAATAATTAGAAAAATTCAAATTTTTGTTTAAATATTCAAATTTTTTGTTATTGTGTACCCTAGCTGATATATCGGCCGTCTCCTCTAACAGAAATATAATACAATATGTTAAAGCTCGCAATATGACCTTTTTTCGATGTCCATATTATAGGCCTAAATATATTTAATGGTTTACCGGTTATATGTGTATCTTTACCGATATCTTCGAAACAGGTTTTCGGATATCTATAAAAACTGTCTTAAATTTATTTCTCATATTTTTCATCGGACTGTTATTTTTTTTTCAAAGGTTTGCTGGATTTGGCCATATATCCAGCTCTAGCCAAGCCAAGTTTTGATATTTAACTATAAAAAAAATTAATTACTCTTTTACAAAAGTCATATACCATATCATATAAATTATCGCAAAATGCATACAATTTAGGATAGATCTACATTGTCTTATGTAACGCTATACTATCATACAGCTTTAATCATTATCCAGCATTAAATGCACAACACTATAATATACAAATATTTTTTATATTAAATATGCGACTCCAAAGAATTTAAGTTGATCTAGTGAAGCTTTGAAGCTTGATCAAGGCTACTACGAAAAATGAGTAATTTATATCGACAGCTGCGTGAAATACCACTCTAATACAGCTGGCAGTTCACAAACATCCTATCTAAAAATATATCTTAAAATATTTTTTTTTCAAAAACGAGAACGTTCTATCTAAGAATTAGCTTCATAAAACCCCTATTGTTTTCTTTTCTGAAAATAACGACGCCGCCTTGATTCTTCTGAGCTCTCTCGTGAGTTTGTGAGTTCTTTTAACAAAATATTTTCCACTGAGTGACAATATATGGTTATCGTTACCTACAAACACATCCGTTTTGCATAGCTCGCGATGTCCTAGAATTTAAGAGTGCAACCCAAGGTTAACATTTTATGCAGAAAAGAAAACGCCATTAGTTCAAAACTTATTCAATTTATGCAAAGATAAGGAATTTTTGAAACAAATTGTAATGCTATATTTCTACTAAAGCCAACCTCCATGTTAACCAGCTGTTTTATGGAACGCTTTTGGATTATTGATACAATGAGGGTTAAACAAAGCGTCTCGCCAGGTCAAGGCTCCAGCTATTAGGGGCGGCATAGTTGCCAGTTCCCGAGGCAGCAATTAAGCTGGGTCCTAGAAAACTGCTAGTATTTGCCAAGAGGACGGAGTTATTCTATAACATATGCTCTGGCACCTGATTGGAGCTCTTCCGTTTGATCGTCAAACAAATTCTGGTAACACTATGGACACATTCAGTTTACGTGAGGTCTTCATTGACCGGGGCCAGTTCAACCTCGCGCGTAACCTAAACAAAGCGTCTATCGAAATGTTTATGGTTGTTTTTGACGTGCTTTAGCAGTCGGTCCAAACTCGCAAACACGAAGTTTGAGTTTGGTGAAGATGCTACGTATCTAGGGCTTTACCTGCATAAAGTCTGAGATAAGACCTTTTACAAAAGTTTGCTGGGTTAGGGCGTTTTCGAAACGGCAGCCGTGATAGGATGATACGCCACTAGCTGTTGATATATCTTTTGATTGTTTTTTTTTTTAATTTTATTTAATAGCGGGCAGTTCTATGTAAAATGAAAACGTTTATAAAAAAGTTCTTTGGAATCGTTGCCTCAAAATTTTAATTTCATAAAAACAACGCTGATCTTTAAATTTATTTCTTTTCAAAAATTTCCATACAGACGGTTACGCATTCTCCCAAGAAGAAGGTGGTGCTGTTCCCCAATCGGTCGTTATACGCGCGTACGACACGAACATACCCAAACCGGAGGGCAATTAAGGTTATAGCACAGTGCTGGACTTAGTAAGTCAAAACAAAGGCGAAGATAAAAAACGACATGATGCAAAAGTGAAAGAGCGAGAATCAGAGAGAATGGCAAATAAGGACCTTTTAATGGTTTAAGCATATATAGAAGTATAAGGAGAAACAATACACTAAAAATTATGAATTGATTATGTCTGCTGCTAACCAATACACCCAACTGTCTAAGAGATAAGACACGAACAGACTTACAGATTTTAACAGCCAAATACAAAACAACACAAAATAGACAGAAGGATGTGGAAAAACTACTTTGTACGAAATGACGAGATTACAATGGTAAACGCAAACTTAGTTATATGATAGTGCACTACAAATACCTAACGAGTTTGGAACGCAGAGTTCGTAGCAAGTTAAACTCAAAAACTTGCAAACACTTCGCGCCAAGTTTTTTTTCGCATCCAAAACCCCCAACCACAGAAGGCCAAAATATGCAATAGAACAATAAAGTCGGCGACAATGCACTCAAAATGTCGTCGAAAATAAAAACAAAACACACGAATGTGCTACAACAACTATTCAGCTGCAGAAACAAAAATTATCTAAAATACTATTATTATAGACTAATTCAACTAATCTTAAAACTTTTAGATAAAATGCAAATTTACAACAAGAAAATTATGTTAAAATACATTTTAGCATTTTAAGTTTCAATGTAAAAAATAAAAATAAAATACACAAAATTTAAATTATATTTATGTATGTATCTACTCATATATTAGAGCATAAGCCAAAGATGGGAAAGAAGAATATTTTCTTGTTGTGTAAAATGGTAAACAAAAACTGTAATGTAAGTAATAGAGATTATGCAACATTGAAAATGGCATTATTATTATTGTGGTATTGTATATTAACTAATGATTATTCTTATTAACCATAATATATATGTATTCAGTACATAGTTAACTGTTGTTTTTTTCCTTAATTTATATTGTATATGACATCTAAATACATATTTGTAAAAGATAACCAAAATAAAGAACAAAATGAAAAAAAATGTCTTGTAATTTATTGAATTTAAAAACTGTCACGCCGAAAGAAATTACCTAATTATCATTAACGGTTAAGGTGCTAAGCTGGTTAATCCCTTTACCGATAACTTGTGTATATCTCTTGAACCAAGGCCAATGGCAAATTTTTTGTTTTTGGAAGGTCTTCGTCTGTAGTTTAACACTCAAATAGACATAAATTTCTACCGTTAACCCTTCAGGGCAAAACGGAAGTTTATCTGTACACAATTGACCCACCTATTAAATTAGCCTATATCTCTTGAATCAACCAAGATTTGTTAAGCTATTTTTTGCATTATATAGCTACTTACTTGAAGATTAATTCGTTATTTGATATAAAGTTCCATCATTAACCCTTCAAGGCAAAAATGGGACTTTATAGGTACACAAATGACCCAACAACTAAATTACCCATATCTCTTGTACTAATCAAGATTTTAAAAACTACTGTTTAGCATTATATAGCTACCTTCTGTGGCTAACGGTTTAATTTCTACGTGCCATTTATCGGTTGATTGCTCAGTGCTGACTTTTCAATGATTTTTGTGTTTATTTTTTAAGCCAAGCAAAATTGCAAAACTTTGTTTGTTGCAGTTTGAATCAAGGTTCTGTCGTTAACGGTTAGGGCGCTATTTGCATTAATCGGTTTTTCGATAACTACTGTCCATCTCTTGAACCAAGGCAAATGGCACAGTTTTTGTTTTTGGAATATACAGGTGTTTGTCTGTAGTTTAACCCTCAATTAAACATAAATTTCTAACGTCAACCCTTCAGGGCAAAATGGGAGTTTATCGGTACACAAATAACCCAGCTCCTAAACTATCCTATATCTCTTGAACCAACCAAGACTTTTTAAGCTGTTTTTTGCATTATATAGCTACCTACTTGAGGATTAATCCACAAGTTCACATAAAGTACACAAAGGCCCAGCACCTAAATTTACCCTTATCTCTTGAACCAAGTAAACTTTTCAAACTACTATTTAGCATTATATAGCCACTTTTTAGTAGATTAATTCAAAATTCTATTCAAGGTGCCATCACTAACGGTTCACTTTCTACGTGCGATTTATCGGTTGATTGCTCAGTGCTGACTTTTCAATGATTTTTGTGTATATCTTTTGAGCCAAGCAAAATTCCAAAACTTTGTTGCAGTATACAGCTACCTCGCCGTAGATTATGGACAGTTTGATTCAATGTGCAGTATACAGCTACCTCCTTGTAGATTAAGGACAGTTTGATTCAAGATTCTGTCGTTAACGGTTAGGGCTCTAGGCGCATTAATCGGTTTTTCGATAACTACTGTCCATCTCTTGAACCAAGGCAAATGGCAAAGTTTTTGGTTTTGGAATATATAGGTCTTCGTCTGTAGATTAACCTTATACAATGCAAAAAGCGTAAAAATATCTTGGTTGATTTAAGTGATATAAGATAATTTAGGAGCTGGGTCAATTGGGTACGGATAAACTCCCATTTTGCCCTGAAGAGTTAACGGTAGAAATGTATGCCTAATTATTGAGGGTTAATTTATAGGCGAAGATCTATATATTCTAAGAACAAAAACTTTGCCATTTGCCTTGGTTCAAGAGATGGAAAATAATTATCGAAAAACCGATTAATGCGCCTAGAGCCCTAACCGTTAACGACAGAATCTTGAATCAAACTGTCCTTAATCTACAAGGAGGTAGCTGTATACTGCAACAAACACAGTTTTGAAAATTTGCTTCGTTCAAAAGATATACACAAAAATCATTTAAAAGTCAGCACTAATCTAAAAGACGGTGGCTATATAATGGTAAATAGTAGTTTGGAAAATTTTACTTGGTTCAAGAGATAAGGGTAAATTTATGTGCTGGGCCATTTGGGTACATAGAAAGTCCCATTTTTGCCTTGAAGGGTTAATGATTGAACTTCATTTGTAATTGTGGATTACTCTTCAAGTAGGTAGCTATATAATGCGAGAAACAGCTTAAAACATCTTGGTTGATTCAAGAGATATAGCGTAATTTAGGAGCTGGATCAATTGTGTACCGATACACTCCCATTTTGCCCTGAAGAGTTAAAGGTAGAAATTTATGCCTAATTGAGGGTTAATCTACAGACGAAGATCTATATATTCCAAGAACAAAAACTTTGCCTTTTGCCTTGGTTCAAGAGATGAACAGTAATTATCGAGAAACCGATTAATGCATCTAGCGCCCTAACCCTTAATGACAGAGCCTTGAATCAAACTGTCCTAAATCTGCGGCTAGGTAGCTGTATACTGCAACAAACAAAGTTTCGAAATTTTGCTTGGTTCAAAAGATATACACAAAAATCATTTAAAAGTCAGCACTGAGCAATCAACCGATAAATCGCAAGTAGAAATTGAACCGTTAGTGATAGAACTTTGAGTTAAATTTTGGATTAATCTACAAGAAAGTGGCTATATAATGCTAAATAGGAGTTTGAAAAGCTTATTTGGTTCAAGAGATAAGGGCAAATTTAGGTGCTGGGCCATTTGTGTACATAGAAAGTCCCATTTTTGCCTTGAAGGGTTAATGACGAAACTTTATATATAATTGTGGATTAATTTTCAAGAAGCTAGCTATATAATGCAAGAAACAGTTTAAAAAATCTTGGTTGATTCAAGAGATATAGGGTAATTTAAGAGCTGGGTCATTTGGGTACCGATAAACTTCCATTTTGCCCTGAAGGGTTAACGATAAAAATTTACGTCTAATTGAGTGTTAATCTACAGATGAAGATCTATATATTCCAAAAACAAAAACTTTGCCATTTGCCTTGGTTCAAGAGATGGAGAGTAGTTATCTAAAAACCGCTTAATGCACATAGCGCCCTTACCGTTAACGACAGAAGCTTGAATCAAACTGTCCTTAATCTACGGCTAGGTAGCTGTATACTGCAACAAACAAAGTTTCGAAATTTTGCTTGGTTCAAAAGATATACACAAAAATCATTTAAAAGTCAGCACTGAGCAATCAACCGATAAATCGCACGTAGAAATTGAACCGTTAGTGATAGAACCTTGAGTTAAATTTTGTATTAATCTACAAGAAAGTGGCTATATAATGCTAAATAGTAGTTTGAAAAGCTTACTTGGTTCAAGAGAGAAGGGCAAATTTAGATGCTGGGCCCTTTGTGTACATAGAAAGTCCCATTTTTGCCTTGAAGGGTTAATGACGAAACTTTATATATAATTGTGGATTAATCTTCAAGAAGCTAGCTATATAATGCAAGAAACAGGTTAAAAAAAAATCTTGGTTGATTCAAGAGATACATATAGGCTAATTTAGGAGCTGGGTCATTTGGGTACCGATAAACTTCCATTTTGTCCTGAAGGGTTAACGCTAAAAATTTATGTCTAATTCATTGTTAATCTACAGATGAAGATCTATATATTCCAAAAACAAAAACTTTGCCATTTGCCTTGGTTCAAGAGATTACAAAAAAAAAAAAAACTTCAAAAATTTTTTTGTATTTTTTCCGAAAAGTACTTATAAAAACAAATTTAAAAAAAAAAAGATCCCAAAGGTCAATTTTTGAAAAAGTTATATAAATAAAATAAATGTAAGGCGCGATAACCTCCGAAGAGATCTAAGGCCGAGCTTCTCTTCCAATTTGCGTCGTGCTCCTCTTGATTTTCCCTACAAATTGGCCGGACGGGACCTACATGATTTTATGCCGACTCCGAACGGCATCTGCAAGGCAGATGAGTTTTCACTGAGAGCTTTTCATGGCAGAAATACACCCGGAGCGCTTGCCAAACACTGCCGAGGGGCGACCCCGCTTAGAAAAATTTTCTTCTAATTGAAAAACCTTATTTCTAAAATTTTTGATGTTGCTTTGCCCGGGGTTTGAACCCAGGGCATCCGGTGTGGTAGGCGGAGCACGCTACCATCACACCACTGTGGCCGTGGTGGTGAAAAAGTTATAGCATTTTGAAAACAAAAGCGGTGTTTTTTTAAAAATTCATAACATTTTTTTGAGTTGGATGAGAAAATTTGAAAAAATTCTGAAAAACGTCTTTCGTAAGCTAGAAAAAGAAGAAACACTTTCAGCCAATTCTAAAGGGGTCGGGTTCAAAATTTGTCGAAATGGGATGGAATACCCCATATACATGTAAGAAAAAAAAAATAATATTTTCGCTACACCGAACCGAAAAACAAAATTAGGTTCACTCTAATGTACATACGTCGTTTGGTGAGTCCAGAAGAACGAAATTTACCACATTTGCGGGTTTGTGTATTGGCTTGCATATGCTGACATCTTTTGGTAATTTCTTACAACATTCGCTTGTGTTATTGTTGCCACTCATCAAATTTTTTTCTTACTAAAATTCGTCCATAAACGACCACAACTTACTTAAGTTTAATTGCTCTAGAGCAGGGCTGCTCAACCCACCTACACTTGTAGCACTTTTGTTTTTGTTTTGCACTGAATCATAGGCACAGATACAAATTCACACTTTGAATATAAACAAAATTTTCAAAGCACTCCCGTATGCCCTCGCATATAAATAAATTTCATATGGAAGTTTTTGCTTTTCATACGGAAAGGCAAAGCAAAAACAATTTCATATGATGAACGAGCACTTGGATATGATAAATAAATTTACAAAAACAAATTTACTATAGAAAAAATATAAAAAAATGTGACAGCACTGAAAAGAAATTGTAGAACAAAAAGTTTTCATATATTTGGTGTGTGCGAATTTTGGAATTAATAGCGAGTAATAGAAACGTCCTTTAATAAAGAATGGGAGCATGAGTTCCTTTTTTGCGAAAATTTTGAGTGTGAAGCACAATGTATGTTGTGCTTTGTAACTATGAAAAAAATTTCGAAATACCAGTTGAAACGTCATTTCTTCACGTGTCACCAAAACTTTCTTGAAATTGTCAAATGAAGGAAGGCTAGAAAAGGTAAAAGCCTAAAAAGAAGAGTTTCTTGAGTATGATGTGAGAAGAATACTTGATGTGATTGAAGACGAAAGTCCTCCAAATTATGTTAGAATTTTATACCAGAAAAAAAAAGTCACCATCGAAATATCTGATATATGTACTTCAGAAAATTTCACCCAGCTAGTATATTTTTACTAACATCTCACTTAGCAATGCTTAGGAATACGCATTATTGATGATTGTTTTGAAATTAGCGAGGAGATATTTGGTATCATGCCACTTTTGGAAAGTACGAGAGGAACAGATATATTCAATGCTATTTATAAAAAGTTCAATGAGAATCTTGCTTTGAAAAAACTATCTGCTATATGTACAGACGGAGCACCAGCCATGGATGGTAAGAATAATAGTCTTGTTGGTCAGCTAATCAAAAGGGGAATAGAAGTACCTGCATATCACTGCATAATCCATCAAGAAGACTTATACTGTTTTCACACAGAAACTTAATGATCTCATTTCACCAGCTAATGAAATCGTAAATTTTTTGCTTTCACACAGAAGTAACTGCTCGATTAGTATGAAAGATGGATGAGACAGACAATCATGGCGGAACGATACAAGGTGGGAGGATGGTGACATACCAACAAACAAAAAAAATTCCATGTACTTGTAAATTCGATGGACAAATGTCAAAATCGTACTGCGCCGGTAGTTGATGTATCAAATCAAATAAAAAAGGTTATAATCAGCTGTTCGATGCGGCCACCTTGTATCGTTCCGCCATGCAGACAATGACATTTGCTTTGACAAATGACATTTTTAAGCACTGAACACACCAAAAACTAAGAAGCGGAACGCGGCCAACAGAGTTGCATTGTGCTTTTGACTTCATTAGGCATTCGATTAGCTACTAAAGAAATAATAATAGATTCGAATTTTGTAGGGAAGATTGAGCTCAATAAGCGTCTTAATGTAGAAAACTGCCTTTATTATTCAATAAGCCGTCTGTGTGAAAACAGTATTATGCGCTCAATGGAAGCATGCCACTAAAACTATGGATGTAGTAGTACAAATTTAATAAGAGGCGGTCATAACGCACTTACACATTAGAAAATTTAAGAAATTTCTAGACGAATGCGAATTTCAATACGGTGATTTGGTAATGTTTACACAAGTAAGGTGGCTGAGCACAGGAAAATGCTTAAAACGATTTTTTGAAATAAGAAATGAAATACTAGATTTCGCTATATTAAATTTAAAAGACACGGACTTAATAGAAGCTATATCTTCAGAAAATTTTAAGTTTGATTTAGCATTTTTAGCAAATACTACCAAACACTTAAACATTTTAAACTTATCGTTACAAGGAAAAAAATAAAACTATTTTTTAGATGGCCGTTTTTATAAGTGGCTTTATATATAAAATTGACATATTTTTGGCCAACCTACAAAAAGAAAAATTGTTCCACTTCCCTTGTTTAAGGACAATTTTTAATGAGTAAGAAAATATAGACTTTGATTTTAGTTACATGAAAAGCAGCACAGACAGCTTGAAAATAAGTTTTCAGAGCCGATTCAAAGATTTCGACGAAATTAAACAAATTTTACCAATTTTTTACAGTCCCATGACTTGTGATATATTATCGCAAAGTCAACAATTTCAGATGGAATTGTGCAATTTACAAACTGATTAATTCCTTAAGGAAACAAATTTGCAAGGCATTGATTTTTGGAAAAGTACGAGTAAAGACAAGTATCCGATTTTAAGAAATGAAATACGAAAATACTTGTCTATGTTTAGTAGTACATATATATGTGAGATAGCATTTTCCAGTTTTAAATTAATCAAAACGAATCTAAGAAACTCCTTGACAAAAGACCATTTAGAAGCCGTTATACAATTATCCACATATAGTGCAACAATAGACATTGAAAATGTTATCAAAATATTCAAACAAAGTTGTGACAGGCAACATAATAATATTAAGTATACAAATTATGAACTTGTCACTGCGTTTATTCCATTTAATTTAATACCTATTCTATGTTTGTTGTATTATTATATGTAGATCTATACATATGTACATATAATTACTTGAATTGTATTACAATATTATTTACAAAAAAATAATTCCATTTAAAAAAAAAATATTTTGGTTTTTCTCAGTGCACTTATAATTTTTGTAGTTGTGTTAATATTTACACTTCAATACAAAAATTTTTGAGAAGCCATGCTCTTGAGTATTGTGATGATAGTGTGACGAATATGAGTGACACTAAGTGATACTCACATCCCTAGTCTGATGCTAAGTAAATGAAGTCACAACAACAATAAAGCAGACAGTCACTTGTATCTACATAAACGAATAAATCATTAAGTATACACATATGTACGTACCCGCAGCAGAGAAGAGATGCACAAACACATGCAGATATCTTATCTGATACGCTCCCAAAAGTATGCAATTGTAATTGTGGAAGTGTCGCTCACAAATGCAAGCATACGAGAAGCTATATACGTGCATCTGTAGTTATAATTATATGGCGGTGACTAAGTAAATTCTGGAAGCGCCTAGAAGATGCCATAAGGAAATCACAGAGTATAAAAACACCAGCGGTAGAGGCGCTACAAGCAGTTTCGATTAAGACGCTATCTAGCAATCAGTTTGGTTATTAAGCAAGCTATTCGTTGCAAAGTATAAGTCTTATTGTGAAGTACTTTAATAAAAGCCATTTTTCCATTACTCAATACAACAAAAAAAATCTAGTGTATCAACAATTTTGTACATTTATTGTGATTTGCACTGCAATATAAAAAACTTTGAGCAGCACTTTTCATAAAAAAAAAATTGAAGTTATAAAACTTCTCAATTTTATTTTTTAACGAAACAAATTTATGAAACCCTCAGTATTCGAATAAGGAGGTTTGTCGACATGAGTTTCAATCATTACCAGTCGACTAGTCGGTTTGACGAATAATCGATTGTTAACCAGAAACCTTTTAGGTATGCCATTATTCTGGCCTTGAGAAGCTCTATAGTTCTAATATCCTTTTGAAATTTTCATCTAGATGTTCTTTCATATTTTGTTGAAACGAGACGCATACTAAATGTTATTTAAACTAATGAAGTGATTTAAGAGTTCAATAGGACATTAGAAGGGAATAAAAATTTTGTCAACTGCTCCATCTTCAGTGCCACTATTCGTTCTGCTTACAATTTTTTCCGACCGTGTATTATTGTTATTAGAGTGGGTTAGTCCTTTGTAGCCTATGATGAGAGGGCTTCGGGAAAACATTTTCTGGTCCACGAAATTATTTTTTAATTGCAACTGCGGTATCTGACTTCCGATTTTTAAAATTGTTGTTATATTTTGCCTCAGAAGCCCAATAATTCCTTCAAGTATCATTTTTTTTCTTTGTAATAGTTTTCAAAGGACATTTTTTCATAGTTTATTGAATTGCGAAGCATACTTTGAGGAGTTTAAAATCGCGCAGCAGCAAACTACTTCACAACTAGAAAAAGAGTAATAGAATTTTATAAAATGGCTTCTCAAGACCAAAAAATGGTACATACATTTTAAAAATCCAGCTAGTAGATATGTAGATACAAAAAATTTCTTTCGTAACCCTTTCATTTTAAAAGTTGATTTTAGAGGAGGTGTTTTGCAGCTTTTTTCGAACCTGTCAAATTGTCACACCACAAATGTTTTGTGTTTAGTTTGAAAAAAAAAAAACTTCCTTACTCTTTCGTAACGTGCGGACAAATTTCGCGTAAAAAGTAATCCGTACTGTGATGAATTTCAATATTTCTTGATCCATTTGCTATCGGTTGCTTTCACTGATTTGTCAAATTAATACATGCGAATACTTTGGCCTGGCCCCGATATTTATGAAAATCTCCGAATGTATGTTCACTATTGGACCAAATGCCAACCTTCATTTGGAACTTCACATTCGGCTATTTTAAAGTGCAACTTTCGTGCTGCATGATTGAACCGCACGTTTGTATTATAACGATAACGATACTTTGAATATCGAGTCTTTTTGATTCGATACTATCGGGTGCGCGATACTTGAAGAGAGATACATGTAATGAGTACAGCCATTAGAAATGCTTAACTTTATTTACTACTAATGTTAGAAGTATAAATTCAAAAATTACTGTATTTTACTTACAACGCTTTAAAATCAATATTATTATCTTTATTTAATTTTTATACTTAGCGTGCTTTGCACACAGAGTATATTTAGGAATCGAGATAGATATAGACTTCCATATATCAAAATCATCAGTATCGAAAAAAAATTTGATTGAGCCATGTCCGTCCGTCCGTCTGTCCGTTAACACGATAACTTGAGTAAATTTTTAGGTATCTTGATGAAATATGGTAAGTAGGTTCCTGGGTACTCATCTCAGACCGCTATTTAAAATGAACGATATCGGACTATAACCGCGCCCACTTTTCGATGTCGGAAATTTCGAAAAACCGAAAAAATGCGATAATTCTTTACCAAATACGGATAAAGCGATTAAACTAGGTAGGTAAGTTGACCTTATGGCACAGAATAGAAAATTAGTAAAATTTTGGACAATGGGCGAAGCACCGCCCACTTTTAAAAGAAGGTAATTTAAAAGTTTTGCAAGCTGTAATTTGGCATTCGTTGAAGATATCATGATGAAATTTGGCAGGAACGTTACTACTATTACTATATATCTGCCAAATAAAAATTAGTAAAATCGGATGACGAACACGCCTACTTAAAAAAAATTTTTTAAGTAAAATTTTAACAAAAAATTGAAAATCTGTACCGTATATAAGTAATTTATGTCAACATTCAACTCCAGTAATGAGATGGTGCAACAAAATACGAAAATAAAAAAAAATTTCAAAATGGGCGTGGCTCCGCCCTTTTTCATTTAATTTGTCTAGAATACTTTTAATGCCATAAGTCTTACAAAATTTACCAATCCTTGTGAAATTTGGTAGGTATAGATTCTATGACGATAACTGTTTTCTGTGAAAATGGAAGAAATTGGTTTGAAGCCACGCCCAGTTTTTATATACAGTCAACCGTCTGTCCTTCCGCTCGGCCGTTAACATGATAACCTGAGCAAAAATCGATATATCTTTACTAAACTTAGTGCACGTACTTATCTGAACTCATTTTATCTTGGTATAAAAAATGGCCGAAAACCGACTATGACCACGCCCACTTTTTCGATATCGAAAATTTCGAAAAATGAAAAAAATTCCATAATTCTACACCAAATACGAAAAAAGGGATGAAACATGGTAATTGGATTGGTTTATTGACGCAAATTATAACTTTAGAAAAGACTTTGTAAAATAGGTGTGTCAACCACCATATTAAGTAAAAGAAAATGAAAAAGTTCTGCAGGGCGAAATCAAAAGCCCTTGGAATCATGGCAGGAATACAGTCCGTGGTATTACATATATAAATAAATTAGAGGTACCCGACAGATGATGTTCTAAGTCACCCTGGTCCACATTTTGGTCGATATCTGGAAAACGCCTTCACATATACAACTACCACCACTCCCTTTTAAAACCCTCATTAATACCTTTAATTTGATACCCATATCGTACAAACGCATTCCAGAGTCACCCCTGGTCCACATTTATGGTGATATCTCGAAAAGGCGTCCAGCTATAGAACTAAGGCCCACTCCCTTTTAAAATACTCATTAGCACCTTTCATTTCATACTGAGGACCACTCCCTTTTCAAACCCTCATTAATACCTTTAATTTGATACCCATATCATCCAAACACATTCTAGAGTCACCCCTGGTCCACCTTTATGGCGATATCTCGAAAAGGCGTCCACCTATAGAACTAAGGCCCACTCCCTTTTAAAATACTCTTTAATACCTTCCATTTGATAGCCATGCCATACAAACACATTCCAGGGTTACCCTAGGTTCATTTTCCTAAATGGTGATTTTCCCTTATTTTGTCTCCAAAGCTCTCAGCTGAGTATGTAATGTTCGGTTACACGCGAACTTAGCCTTCCTTGTTATTTTTCGTTATCTCGTGCTTATGCTCTCGTTGTTGTTGTAGCAGCGGACCTTTACTAGTGGTCCCAGCGCGATATTTTATACCATTTTTCACACTTCGATAGATCGACCTAATCCCACTTGAATATATCATCAGGTATCCTAGAAATCAAATCTGAAATTTTGAGGGAAAATTTATTCTGTGGTTTTTGAGCTAAGCTTCTACAAAGGAAACTTAGCTCAACGGAGAAATCTTACCTTCATTGATCTCTTAAGTACATGAAGAGCAACAACCTTTGATTCTACGAATTACGATAATGCCACATAATACTACTTGAACTCCGTAATGTTAAATATCCTGAAAATTTTGTAAAAATATCAAACCATTTACAGTAAATGCAGAATGGAACATAAAACCAACACATTGGACGAATGTGCATATGTATGTATGTACATATGTGTGTAAATATTAATGTGTGCTTTTGTATAAATAAATAAAAACTCTCAAGCAGACAACATCAAACGATGAACTCACACACAGTGGGGTAAAACAAATCCTGGAAAAACAACTAAAATAACAAACTCGCAATATTCAAACAGAATAAATGAAAAATATGAAAACTACAAAAATTTTAAAATCAAATCACAGCATGTGTCCCGTTTGCAACCAAATCCATGCACACTGCGATAAAAACAATAAAAATATCAACAACAAAAATGCATATAACAACACATAGTCGTGTACACTTATTGCACACAGTAGCGACATAAATGACAGCAGAAGCATCAACAAGACTCAGCAACAGGGAAAATGCTAAATGGAATATCAAGAAAAAGCATCAAGTATGCCAACGAATGTTTGATTTGGGAGTGCAATGTGACACTGTTGTTGCTGCTGAGATCATAGCAAAGTAAATGAATGAGGAAGCGAGCGGCGGGGGTGTAATAAATGGAAGACGAAATGACTGCAAAACTGATGCTGCTGACTTTTATATTTGAATATATCTACACATAAACATTGTTGGGATGCAATATCTTGTACGTTGGTGATGTTTATGCAGAGGGAAAGCAAGAAAAGAAAAAGAAAAGCAATAACGAGAGCGACAGTACTTGCAAGCAACAGCAGTCGCCTACTTGCCTAATGGCATTCGTTCCGGTGTGTGCGTAATAAAATTTGGGTGATGCTGTTGCGCTTTAATGCAAATGCTCTTAGCTGTGTGGGTGTACATTTATGTGTGGATGTGTGCGTATTTGAAAGCACCCTGTGAGTTAAAGAAAATTTATCTATCCCCTTCTGAGCAAAAGCAACTTGAGTGGCCCAATAACCCGTTTAAGTCTAAAACGTCCCCGGAGGTCGGATGGTGGAACTCTTGCACAACTTCAGATACCCTTGCAGATTTAAGCTTACTGTCAAGTTTTGGAACACGATCTAAGTCACCTTCATCACAAACGCGGGGAAAAATGCTCACGTCGCTCACAGAGTCCTTAAACCAATCAGCTTGCTCTCGGTTTTTTTTTAACGGTGGAAGAATTGATTGATGTTTTTGCCAAAGAGCCGTAATCCTCAAGAACGGGTATTGGCACCTTACTACACATTTTATAAAGGGAGGGGGCAAAAACCGTTCGTTATTCGGTTGTCATACTGATAACGTGGTCACACGAGAGCAAATAATTTGTGCGCTTTTCTTGATATCAAAAGAGCGCACAAGAATGTTTCCAGAATTGTTATACGAATTTTAGCAGAATTTATTAGCAGACTGCTGAGTGGCATATTGGTAAAAGGTGAGAGGGAGCCGACAAAAGGGCGGAGGTTTGCGCTTTCTTCGCTACAGTGAAGGACTTTCGCCGACTTTCCAGACGGTTTGAATCATGTGGATTAGCTGTCAATCGAAGTTAACCAGAGATGGATCAGAGTTATGTAACTTGAGCGTATTTTCGACAATAATCTTTCTTGAAAGCTTAATGTGGAAGACAGTTTGTTTTGTACTACCGTGCGCGGTGAATGGAAACTATCGAAGATTCTGAACCGAAAAAACAATCGCCGAAGACTTAGGAAGTCCCTTTTTGGTAGCCCTTTTACTTTAATTGCTAGCTGTTCCAGCTTTCAGGTTCGCTAGGGCAGTGAATATTCCATCCTAACTGCGCGATTAAAACCTGGAAAAATATTTTACCGTCAACCTCGACCTTGGCGATAGACACCAACCCTGGCTCACTCGCTGTGAGGTCGGAATGTAAGTACTTTCTCCCAGCTCCTACTCATAATTTCCGGTTGGAAAACATGAGTCAAAGGGTGTGCTTCACTACTACGTCATAGTAGGTTTTCTACGACATTTTCTTCGCCTTGCTTTCGCATCCTACGGCCCTGGATCGACGCTACTTTAGTATCCTCAATGAAGGTTTGTTTGTAGACTCTGACATTACTTTCCTTGTTGCGTCTACGGTCTCTTCTTGCCCCTTGATTTAAGAATTTCGAGGTCCGTTTTAACTTCGCCCGCTTCGAGTGTGTTTGGTGGTGCCACATTAGGACATTTTCCCGAGGTTTGCATCCAACTCGTTTAGTTTAAGGATATGATGCTGACCATCCTCGGTAGGCTGAGCTGCATCAGTAGGATAATCGCATCCTCCGACCTCACCATGCATGGATATATTGGTCTTTGGTAATCTGCATTCCATTCACTATCTGAAATCGTCCTCTTGAAAGATGGAAACCGTTTACTCGGTTCTTTATCTTAAAAGCAGGTTTATCACATCAGCGGATGATTCCGATCTATTCCACCCGAAGCAGACGGATATCCCACGAATGGGGACGGATATCCCATTTCCGGTAGGTTATATCGACCAAGAGTCCCAAAGGCAGTAAACACTTAATGCTGTCTTGTACTGTGAAAGGATTATTTTACACTCTACGACGTACCTTTCACCCCTCTTCTACTCTGCTTGTGCTTGCCTTCCGCGGAAAAGCGAAGGTGCAAACAACTAAGCCAATCCGTCACGTACTCGGGCAAAATGGTATGCAACAGGGTATGACATTTTTTTAATTAGCAAATATTTATGAAAAAAAGTTCTTTAGATAGACCATAGAATTTAAAACTAGTCGAAATCACAACGACTTAAAAACTATTCGAACTAATCGGATCGAAATCAGCATGATTTAGCTTTCCAAATCAGTCGAATGAACTTATTGAAATGAAAGCCGGGGGCCAAATCGTAACATACGTGATCGTATAATTCGTCACGTAAAAATGTGATTTTTCGGATTATGACATGTTTGAACGTACGACTTCGATCGTAATTTTGGATCGCAACATACGTGACGTGTGACTGAACGTACACGTTCCGTTCCACTTTCATTCGAACACAAACTAGCGATCGTATACACACAAATTTAATTGAAAATGTAAAAACATTGTTAAAATAGATGAATAAGTAAAATATAATAACAAATTTCAAACTGTTATTATTAACAAAAGTCGAAATCAAACAAGCTTAATCCAAGCCAAAAGGAAATATTGGCGGAATTCATGCCGCGACACCCGCTTTGCTATCGGCTTGCTTCAAATTTAACTTCTCCAGAAAGTAACTAAAGGCTTCTTAAGTTAAGCGCAATCTCTTCAAGAAACTGCAATCATTTTTTGTTACAAAGATATAATACATAAAAGATATGCTTGCGCTTTGTTCGATAAGTTACTGCACTCTCTTAACCGCCTTTGGACTATCTTTTCATCGCCTTCGCTATTACTGGAGCCCAAACAAAACAATAAAATTTTATCCGTCGCAGTTATTTACTTTATTTTTTATATTTTGGCAACCAATTTGACAGTTCAAAATCTATTGTGAGCTAAAAATACAATCCAATCTAATGTGGATCGTAGAATTTATTGTGAATTGAAAATAAATTACGTTCCGTTTGCTATCGTATGTTATAATCCCATTTTGTTTATGCGTTTGACGCATCATGTAATTTCCTTTCGTATAGTTGCCGATACGTGATCGTATGTTACGATTCGGGCCCTGGTAACCTTAACAATATAAATTTCCTACTGGGTATTAATATACTTCTTTCATCAAGGTTGTCAAGTATCGCTACCGTTGAAAGCTACAATAAAAACGTGATCTCAAATTTTCTTCCTCTCCATAGCATAATAATAATCATCATTATCGAGTCTGAAAAATCATGCAGATAAGCAATAGCACTTACGCTATGAATCTTTGCCCTGCTTTGCTAAGGTGGCGCTATCAACGCATCGTTGTGGGAGTGAAGTTCCTTGTCGTATGGTTAAGCTTGATTGCATTTAACATTCTAAGTACTTAACAAACGACGATGGACCCCAAAAACGATTTTAAATGCTGTGACAGGAAGTGGGGCGCTTTATTATGTATGAGTGGGAAAAATATGTATGTAGCCGATTCATATTACAAAATCAAAATAGGATTTTTGACACCAAACTCTATCTAAATGGGCATGTAAATGTGAAGTAATACAAACCACAACAATAAAAGCAACAAAAGTCTCCTGGGAGCTTATTCTTACATTACTGGCTGGGGGGTTTAGCTTCAGGGTTTCTCAATTTTATTGCTGTCCGTTATTTGAGAATTATTTATTGCTGCGAGTAAAAGGTGTTAAGTGTGAATATAATAATTGTGAATATTATACATAAAAGTACCCTGCAAAAATGTGTGCGATTAAACCCTAAAGGAAGTGGTTTGCGATTGATCTCTTTTGTCTACATTTTGGGTTTACTTATGACGTTTTCTTTTTTGAAAATAATGTTGCCCTATTAGTTCTTCTCAGCACTCTCGTAAGTTTATAGCTGTTTTCATAAAATATTTCTGACTTATTAAGAAAAAGGGTACCATTACCCACGAATTCTACCTTTTAGCAGAGCGCCAAGTTAACTAGTTCAAAAGTTATAATCTAAAAGTGCAACATGGGGGTAACATATTTTCGTTTATTTTAGGGATATGATGCTGACCATCCTCCGTAGTCTGAGACACACATTACCTTCAAATCCTTTGTTCATATATTAGGGTTAAGCCGCACCAGTAGAAGAAACGCATCTTCCTTCCGACCTCACCATGTATAGATATCTTGGCCTTTGAGAATCTGCACTCTATTCACTATCTGGAATCGTCCCCTCATGCCCTGCGTTTGGAGATCAGGAACAACTCCCCTCAGTCTCTTTAAGGCGCGATATTGCTACATGCAATCAACTAAACTCATATTAACATACCGCCGAATCGGATTATGAAAGCCGTTCACTCGGCTTTTCCTCTTAAAAGCAGGTCTATCGCATCAGTGGATGCTGCCTATTCATTCCGCCCGAAGCTTATCCTTTCCCATCCCACCTTAAAAGTAGAGTGATTCACGCGGCAAAGCTCTTATTCGCGAAATGCCTTTCTCCTGTCTTTTCTGCATCGAGGAGTAGTGCCCGTTTTTCCGGTAGGTTATATTGACAAAGATTTCCAAAGGCTGTACAACACTTAATGCTGTCTTATACTGTGAGAGGAATATCTTACACTCTACTTTGTACCTTTCTCCCGTCTTCGACTCTGCTTATGCTTGCCTTCCGTGGACAAACATAAGTGCAAACAACTAAGCCAATCCGTCACGTACTCGAGCAAAATGGTATGCACCATTTAAGTAATTAGGAAATTTTTTTTTAAATATTTACCAAAAAAAAAATGTCTTTAAAGATTCGAACCACCGATTTCTCCACTGTAACTTGAGCGTTCTAGCCTCCAGAACATAGAAATGCAAACGAATCAAAACGATTTAAAAACGATTTGTAGTAATCCGATCGTAATCAGCATCGTATTACTTTTCAAATCGGGTCGACTGTACTGAAGAATATACAAATTTCCTGCAGGGTATTAATAAACTTCTTTCAGTATGGTTTTCAAGTATCGCTATCGTTGATAGGTGCAATAAAAACAAGATCTCAAAATGTCTTCATCTTCACCTTCATCATCATAATAATAATCATTATCGAGATAGTCAGAAAAATAATTCTGTATTGCGAACGGTAGCTCAGACGAACGATTCGTCTCCAAACGATTTCGTCTGGCAATTGTATTCTCTATCATTTTTTATACTCAGTTGAGCAGAGCTCACAGAGTATATTAACTTTGATTGGATAACGGTTGGTTGTACAGGTATAAAGGAATCGAGATAAATATAGACTTCCATATATCAAAATCATCAGGATCGAAAAAAAATTTGATTGAGCCATGTCCGTCCGTCCGTCCGTTAACACGACAACTTGAGTAAATTTTGAGGTATCTTGATGAAATTTGGTATGTAGGTTTCTGAGCATTCATGTCAGATCGCTATTTAAAATGAACGACATCGGACCATAACCACGCCCACTTTTTCGATATCGAAAATTTCGAAAAACCGAAAAAGTGCGATAATTCATTACCAAAGACGGATAAAGCGATAAAACTTAGTAGGTGAGTTGAACTTATGACGCAGAATAGAAAATGAGTAAAACTTTGGACAATGAGCGTGGCATCGCCCACTTTTAAAAGAAGGTAATTTAAAAGTTTTGCAAGCTGTAATTTGGCAGTTGTTGAAGATATCATGATGAAATTTGGCAGGAACGTTACTCCTATTACTATATGTATGCTTAATAAAAATTAGTAAAATCGGAGAACGACCACGCCCACTTTTTAAAAAAATTTTTTTTTAAAGTAAAATTTTAACAAAAAATTTAATATCTTTACAGTATATAAGTAAATTATGTCAACATTCAATTCCAGTAATGATATGGTGTAAAAAAATGCGCCCTTTTTCATTTAATTCGTCTAAAATACTTTTAATGCCATAAGTCGAACAAAAATTGACCAATCCTTGTGAAATTTGGTAGGGGCATAGACTCTGTGATGATAACAGTTTTCTGTGAAAATGGGCGAAATCGGTTGAAGCCACGCCCAGTTTTTTTCACAGTCGACCGCCTGTCCTTCCGCTCGGCCGTTAACATGATAACCTGAGCAAAAATCGATATATCTCTACTAAACTTAGTTCACATACTTATCTCAACTCACTTTATCTTGGTGCAAAAAATGACCGCAATCGGACAATGACCACGCCCACTTTTTCGATATCGAAAATTACGAAAAATGAAAAAAATGCCATAATTCTATACCAAATATGAAAAAATGGATGAAACATGGTAATTGGATTCGTTTATTGACGCAAAATATAACTTTAGAAAAAAACTTTGTAAAATGGGTGTGACGCCTACCATATTAAGTAGAAGAAAATGAAAAAGTTCTGCAGGGCGAAATAAAAAACCCTTGAAATCTTGGCAGGAATACTGTTCGTGGTATTACATATATAACTAAATTAGCGGTATCCAACAGATGATGTTCTGGGTCACCCTGGTCCACATTATGGTCGATATCTGGAAAATGTCTTCACATATACAACTAAAACCACTCCCTTTTAAAACCCTCATTAATACCTTTAATTTGATACCCATATCGTACAAACAAATTCTAGAGTCAGCCCTGGTCCACCTTTATGGCGATATCCCTAAATGGGGTCCACTTATAGAACTATGGCCCACTCCCTCATAAAATACTCTTTAATGCCTTTCATTTGATGCACATGTCATACAAACACATTCCAGGATTTCCCTCTGTTCATTTTCCTACATGATTATTTTCCCTTATGTTTTCACCATATTCTCAACTGAGTATGTAATGTTCGGTTACACCCGAACTTAACCTTCCTTACTTGTTTTAGTTCAGCCTTTACGTTTCTCACTATATCAAACCGGAAGACAAAAGCAATTGTCAAATGATATGTCGCCATCGTTTAACATAGTGCAACAACACTAGCGATTCGTCTCTGAGGCGAAACGAACGTTCGTTTCGTAATAGAGAATGAGACCCTTTATGCTCAATTATTACAATATTTGTTGAATTTCTATTTTTCTATAATATCAATACTTTATTTTTTGTGAATAAGGTGGAGGAAGTTCAAAAAAATGATAAAATCGGTAAGAATTTCCGCACGGGTAGGAAAAGGACTTGTATGACAGGTCCCGTAGGGGTACAAAGAGGAGACGTCCGAAACTTTCCGTTCAGGCATAGGAATTGCTCAAGCAAGAGAGATCACTCCAACCCATTGAAAGATATTAAGGTGGCTATAGTGGCATATTCCTTTGCGACTCATCCCGGACTCAGCTTAGACTAATAGCCATTTTTGTAGGATATGGAATGCATTGCAACTTGCCGGACGTTAAATAAACCTCTCATATTTTGTTGGTGTTTATTCTCTTATTTAATTAACAGCTCTGTTTATAAAGATAACGATATATTTATATATGTATGTATATACTTGAACAAATACAAAAATCTTAAAACTCTGGTTAATACCAGACAGGCAATTATAGAGCCGCTACTTTGTCTTCTTTAGTTCCGGTTAATTCTGTATCAATTGTTAATTAAAATGACTTTAATGATTGTTATATTACGAATATTTACACGTTATCACGTGCGAAGGAGTGAACAAATGAACGAAAGTGTTTTTGGTTAATTGCTTGAAATGCGTGAAATTTTTCTCTGCGAAATCGAAAATAACCAACTAAACCCAGTTTGTTTCAGCAAATTGAAAGATAAAGTAAAGTGCATACATGTGTACACACTAATATATGTATGTATATTAAACTACTATACGAGCACACAGTTTATTGAACTAGAAGAGACAGATTTTGGTCTTTTGGGTTCTTAAATCAATGTTTTTTTAAGTTGGAAGGAACATGAACCCATACTTCGGTTCGCTACAACTCTGTCTGTCTCTTCGCTTTCTTTCTATTCTCATCCTTGCCCTTAATTTTACTGTTTCTCTTTCTTTTCTTCTTCCTCTCCTTTATCTTCTAATTTTTTTTTCGTTCTTCGAAAACTGTATTATTTTTTCAAATTCTAACTGCTCTTGCACTCCGCACTTTATTAACTTTTCCTACCACTTCCCGGCTGGAAAAGTTAGATTAGGTTGAACTGTCTGGTCAATAATGACCGCACATAGACTGAATGTGTCCATAGTGTTACCAGAAACTTGTTCGACGATCAAATTGAAAAACCCTAATTTGGTACCAGGCCTTTATTAACTTTTCCTACCACTTCCCGGCTGGAAAAGTTAGATTAGGTTGAACTGGCTGCTCAATAATGACCTCACATAGACTGAATGTGTCCATAGTGTTACCAGAAACTTGTTGGACGATCAAATTGAAAAACCCTAATTTGGTACCAGGCCTTATGTTATAAAATAACTCCGCCCTCTTGGAAAATACTACAAGTTTTCTAGGAGCTAGCTTAATTGCTGTCTCGAGATAGGACAACTCTGCCACCCCTAGTAGCTGGAGCCTTGACCTCGCGAACACAGAACGTGCTCTATCATTTATTTCTGCAGCCCATACTTCCTCTATCTGCTGTAACGGACGAGGCCTAATATATAAGCTTGTGATGCCAGAAGGCAGTGTCCAGTTAGTATGTCCATATTGAGCCTTATGCCTTCTCTGTTCAGAGACATGAGCCACTTTGTGAATCTTACGTCGTGGGACTTACACATGATCTTAGAAATTTTGCAGCCTCGAGCTTCTGTAAACGCCTGAAGTATAAGCTTATTTCTTGGTCGGCATAGTAAACAGCAGACCCTTAATTTGGAATCATTAACGGCTGGAATATAATCTGGAACGTGGCCTGGGCCACGTAACAACTCTCTCTAGTGCCTAGACAGGCTCCAGTATGGGAAATGCCCCATATATTATGAATAAGGATAGCTAAACTGTTCTATCCGTCCAGCTATAAATACTTTTTTTCCGGAGATCTCCCTCGTTTCATGTGAAGTATTTCATACTATCACGTAATACCTTAGCGCTCTAAGATGTCTGTCTAATTTACCGTAGTTCCTGTTCACGTAGAGAATCCGCCTTTCTTCATTATTTCTGATGCTATCTAGATAATGATAGTTGCTGGATGGAAAGAAAATTTCGAATATGCGGTATATCGGTCTTTCTGAGTAAAACTGAGCTTAAAGGCAGCCGAAACTAAGTAATTTATTTGAACACCGCTCTCAGTATATTCAAGCGCCCAGTTAGACTTTTTTGAGTGGACCAAGCCGAAAGAAAACCTCTACGTATCTAGGCTACTTTGGGACAATCGTATCTTCGATGCCTTTTTACAAACTTATTCTGCACCCTATTTTCCACTTCTCTCGCCTTCCAAGTGCTGGATATTTCTTTGAATTATATATACTTCCTTTACTTAATTGGCGCTTAACCGTTTAAATGGTTATGACCGTCCAACAAGGCGCGCCAGTCGCACCTTCTCTCTGACAACCGGCGCCAATTGGTCACACCAAGGGAGTTTAAATCGTTTTCCACCTGGTCCTTCCAACGGAGTGGGGCCGCCCTCTACCTATGCTTCGATAGGCGGATTCTGATAGAAACACTTTCTTGAAGGACCGTCATCTTTCATTCGCATAACATGGCCTTGCCAGCGCAGCCGCTGCGTTTTAATTCGCTGGACTATGATGATGTCTGCGTATAGCTCGTATAGCTCATTGTTAAATCTTCTTCGGTACTCGCCACCGCCAACGCGTAGAGGTCCATAAATCTTTGGAAGAACTTTTCTCTCGAACACTCCCAGAGCCGTTTCATCTGATGTTGTCATGGTCCATGCTTCTGCACCATATAGCAGGAGGAGAACAATAAGTGACTTGTAGAGTATGATTTTCGTTTGCCGAGAGAGGACTTTACTTCTCAATTGCCTACCTAGTCCAAAGTAGCATTTATTGGCAAGAGTGATCTTTCGCTGGATTTCAGAGCTAATTTTGTAGTGATGATGCTTGTTCCCAAATAAACGAAGTCTTTTACTATTTCGAAATTATGGCTGCCAACAGTAGCATGGTTGCCAAGGCGCATATGCGCTGACTCTTTGATCGATGACACCAGGTACACCAGGTAACGGCGCGGGTGTTTAGGCCGATGATATCAATGTCATCAGCATATGCCACTAATTGCACGCTTTTATAATATATTGTTCCAGAGCGGTTAAGTTCTGCAGCTAGTATAATTTTCTCCAGCATCAGATTAAAGAAATCACACGATAGGGGGTCACCCTGTCTGAAACCTCGTTTAGTTTCGAACGGCTCGGAGAGGTCCTTCCCAATTCTGACTGAGCTGATGGTGTTGCTCAACGTCAATTTGCACAGCCGTATAAGTTTTGCGGGGAAACCAAATTCAGACATAGCGGCATATAGGCAGCTCCTTTTCGTGCTGTCGAAGGCGGCTTTAAAATCGACGAAGAGGTGAAGTGTGTCGATTCTTTTTTCGCGGGTTTATCCAAGATTTGGCGCAATGTGAAAATCTGGTCGATGGTAGATTTTCCAGGTCTGAAGCCGCACTGATAAAGTCCAATCAGCCGATTCACGGTGGGCTTCAATCTTTCGCACCATACACGTGACAGGACCTTATATGCGATGTTAAGAAGGCTAATTCCGCGATATTTGGTGCAGTTTGCAGTATCCCCCTTCTTGTGGGCTGGGCAAAGAACACTTAGATTCCAATCGTCGGGCACGCACTTGTCCGCCCATATTTTGCGAAGAATCTGATGCATGCGCCTTACCAACTCCTCGCCACTGTATTTCAGGCAGGCAATCCATCAGCACCCGCGGCCTTGTTGTTTTTCAATCTGGTTATTGCTATTCTGACTTCGTCATAATCTGGTGGGGGGACATTTATTATTTATTATTATGAGAGCAGAGAAATGTTCCCTCCATAATCTAAGTACTCTCTGGGCGTCAGTTACAAGGTCGCCGTTTTCGTTATTAAAGGAGTTTGCCCCGGTCTTAAAACCTACCGTCTGTCGCCGAATTTTTTGGTAAAATTTTCGGGCGCTATTCCTGGTGGCTAGCAGGTGAAGCTCCTCGCACTCACGTGTTTCTGCCTCTGCTTTTTTCTTCCTGAAACGACGTCTTGCTTCCCTTTTTAACTCGCGGTAGCGTTAACACACTCCACTTGTTGCGCTCGCTTTTAACGTAGCCATGTAGGCAGCGTCTTTCGGTTGCAACGCGGCATTCTTCATCGTACTAGTTGCTTTTCCGTGGCCGCAGGTAACCAATTTTTTCCTCGCCGGCAGTACGAAGTGCTTTGGAGATATATAATTCAAATATAATAGATATAGCAAAATTGGATTTTCTCTAATAATGGGCGTGACAGTGCCCACTTTTCAAAATTGATAGTACTCCCCCTTTAAGTTTCATATGCCCACTCCCGTAAAAATATCAGCCTTATTTTACTTCCAACGAATTCTCCTCTCCTGCTACCTTTATTTAGCACGTTTTTTCTATAATATTACTTCCTTTATATTAAGTCGCTTCTCTCTTTCAGCAAATTTTAATATAAATTTGGGACTTGAAACATACTTCAGAAGCCCAATGAAAACGAAACATGTGGGAAGAAACTGTCACCAGGTGGAGCTGTGAAAGGGATATTCAAAAACCTCGTCCGAATACGGAAACTTTGCGGGCTAGTTTTATATAACTTCCCTGTAAGCTAGAGAAACGTTTACCTATTTAAATGCAACATTTAGGAAAACCGAATTCTTTTAGATGGGGCGAGAAACGATATATTTAAACATCTTTGGAAAATCCACATTGGACAAAGGGCATCTTGCTATTGATTTTTACATAACTTCCATTGAGCTGAAAACTTGACATGTAACACTTAGGTCAAAAAAATGTGCGCTCGGTGGAGCACGGGTCAAGATAACAAAACAATGTATACGAGCTAAGGTCTCTTGAGATCGGTTTTAAGTAACTTCCCGATAACCTAAGGTCCTGGATATTTGAAATTTTAGGTGTAGAGGCTAATAGCAGTTTAACTAGTATGACAAAAAGCTTCGCTAGGAGTCGCATGGAAAATCGTACGGATCGGTTAGAATCTTACGATACATTTTTTAAAAGACTTGCCATTGACCTACAAACTTGAATTCTCATACTCAATTCTGAGCACCGAGATGCTAACAAAAAAATAAAATTTAGTTAAGCACATGAAATAAAAAAAAAAAAAAATAAATGTAAGGCGCGATAACCTCCGAAGAGATCTAAGGCCGAGCTTCTCTTCCAATTTGCGTCGTGCTCCTCTTGATTTTTCCCTACAAATTGGCCGGACGGGACCTACATGTTTTATGCCGACTCCGAACGGCATCTGCAAGGCAGATGAGTTTTCACTGAGAGCTTTTCATGGCAGAAATACAATCGGAGCGCTTGCCAGACACTGCCGAGGGGCGACCCCGCTTAGAAAAATTTTCTTCTAATTGAAAAATTTTATTTCTAAAATTTTGATGTTGCTTTGCCCGGGAGTTGAACCCAGGGCATACGGTGTGATAGGCGGAGCACGTTACCATCACACCACGGAGGCCGCGCACATGAAATAAATGGTAGGTTTATACAAGACTTGGGATCTTGCGATCGATTCTTAACTGGCTTTCGATTTATATAAAGGAAGTGTTTAAAAAGTGGTTTGAAGTGTTTAAAAGTGTTTAAAAAGTGCTTCAAAGTAGAGTATAAACTAGTGAGTGATGTAAGTAATACTTGCGTCTATTAAAAAAACATTCTTTGTAATTTTGGTAGCCCAAAATTGCTTATGGATCCATGGTTTTTCTGCATATATTCTTGGTATTTCCGATAGAAAACAAATATGCACGACCCTTTTATTCCGTAAAAACTGACACGCCCTAATGAAGAGTGATATCGACGTCTGTGTGGAATGTCACACTATCTCGGCTTCCGGTTCGAAAACGCCCTATCTCAGATTTGTTTCAAAAACGTCCTCATGAATATACAATGAGATAGGGGACTTTTGGAGCAAATTCTAAGATAGGGCGTTTTTGAATGAAATTCTAAAGGGCTCTCTTCAAACCCATCCTGAAATAGGACGTTTCTCAACATTTTTCTGAAATATAACCTTTTAAAAATGGCAGCCGAGATAGTGTGATATTCTACTTTGCATGAGTTATGTATGTAGATAAGGTTAGTCTTTGAATAAAACAATTTTTGTAAGTCTCACTCCTTCAAACGGTAATATCACGGTCAAAAATGTAACTTATAAACTTTTATTCCAATTGAAGGGGACGTTGATATTGTAACGAATTCTGGGGATTTCTGATATTTATGCACCTTCTGCTAACGTTCGAATTGGTAAACTGTTGAATAAATCATTCCAATATTCAGTATTGCAAACTGGGCTTTATTTAGAGTACTTTAGGAGTAGTACTTCACAGTTATACTTCACAACCAATAGAGTGTTTAAATCAAATCTTATTACTGATTCCTCAGCTTGCGCTGCTTTTATACTCTCGGTTTTCTCGTTCATTCATTTCTCCTAAGGTTTAGTAATTTCGCGAATAGTTGTATTTCATGCTTGGTTACCAGGTATATATATGTAAATTTGTAGTTTATGCTTTTCTACTAGCCATATGCGTGTGTATCAGTGAGCTGCAATTATTCATATTTTAAGGTTATTAGTGAACTAACCAAAAAATGAGTATTAGTGCGTATGCAAACAAAGAATATCAAGCACTTATATCCACTAACACACATTTACATCAGGCATCGGCATTTAGTAGCACAATTGTGCACACTCAATTCACCCATATTGTTATTCTCTTTAGTTTAGTAGTCACTGAGCATTTGGCGCAGCAACACCGATTGTGTGCTTCGCTCGCAATGTTGACGAATGTTATTAGCAAGCAACAAGCAAAGATCGTTTGTTAATTTTTTCAATGCGCATAACCGAAAAATATTTAATGTTGACCAACCCTTTTGCGCAAATACAATGTATTTAGTTGTATAAATCTTTTGCTTCCCATTTTGCGCATTAAAAATATAATAACAAACGATCTTGTATTGTTGCTTGCTAATAAGCGAATGAACTAAGAAAACCGATGCATCAAGTGATGTGCGCAACTATCGCACTCTCACTAACAATTTCCAAAATGCCGATGCCTGATTTACATAGTCATGCTTCGTAAAATGAATAACCGCTCATAAGCCACGAAGCAGGTCAGTACTCAATTTATTTATTGAGCAGGAAAGTGAACTGTGTTATACGAAAACACTAATTGGAATAAGTAAGACTAATAGTGCAATAAAATGAATAAAGACATATCAGTCTTCTGACGCTAGCAACACAACGATGTACACGAAACTAAACTGAATACAGCACCAAAGTAAAACCGATGATAAACGAAGTATACAGTGTATTACACACGAAATCAACGTGCTACTGAGTTAAAGCGACTATGACACCAGTTTATACTCAACAATGTCATATATGTATGAGACATATGTGTTACGGGGCACTCGTATGTATGTTTCTATTTTATGTGCTAATCACTCATATTTTTTGTCTGTACTTGACTAAGTACACATTTACGGCCTGATTCTTAGCGTAACCGGTAAAATAGTACCCAGAACATTATGTAACCGAAAATCGTTACCAGTTGTTTTATTCGCGATTCTGGCCAAAGTGGTAACGCCGTCATCACCGAAAAACTCACCAGTGTCTGTGGTGAAATTTAAAAGTTGGTTTTCTTCGCTTTATCCATGGCGGAACGATACAAGGTGGCCGCATGGGACATCTGAATATAAACTTTTTTTATTTAATTTGATACATCAACTTCCGGCGCAGTACGATTTTGACATTGGTTCATCGAATTTACAAAAACGAAGTACATGGAATTTTTATTTATGTTTGTAGGTATGTCACCATGCTGCCACCCTATATGGTTCCGCCATGGCTTTACCGAAAATGTGTCACTCGTAGATACGATTTTAACGAATAAACGGGACGATGTGTATTAGGCCGGGTCGATTTGTGGGGAGGCAAAAAAATCGCCCATTTCTCTGTGAAAATCATATTCTAGGGATCAAAATAAGAAACTTTGCCGAAGGAACCATACCTCTAAAACGAATTCTGATGCCCGCCCCCCCTTTGGGTCGTAGGGGCAAATTTTGAAAAATCCCACTTTGAAATGCCTATGTTTTTTCTTTTTGGAGTTTATTTTTCTCTTTAGAAATTTATTTAGACAGAACATATGTAAATGAAAAAATGAATTTAACTTAGTAATAGAAAAGAAATTAAAAAAAAATTATTAGAAATTAGCGTTTTTACAACCCCCTTTTAAAACCAAGGCATCACTGTGATGCATTTGCATGTCGTAAACATAGTTGTGTGGGTTTTTTATTCAACCGTTTTAAAAAATGAAGGTATCACTGTGACACAATTGCAGATCGTAAAATTGCTTGTGTTGTTGTTTTAAGCCACCACAAGACACAGCAGGTAGAATTGAAATTGCCCCTACCCAAAAGTTCGACCCAAAGGGGGGGGGGGGGGGGGGGGGGACATCAGAATTCGTTTTAGAGGTATGGTATTTCCGCAAAGTTTCTTATTTTGATCCCTAGAATACGATTTTCACAGAGCAATGAGCGATTTTAAATCGACCCGCCCTAATGTGTATATACATATGTACATACATGCATACTTTTTTACATAGCTATATTGTAATATATACTGTGAAAGTACATGGAAACAAATATGTATAGCAAGAGGCAACACTTTTTATACTCAGTTGAGCAGAGCTCACAGAGTATGTTAAGTTTGATTGGATAACGGTTGGTTGTACATATATAAAGGAATCGAGATAGATATAGACTTCCATATATCAAAATAATCAGTATCGAAAAAAAATTTGATTGAGCCATGTCCGTCCGTCCGTCCGTCCGTTAACACGATAACTTGAGTAAATTTTGAGGTATCTTGATGAAATTTGGTATGTATGTTCCTGAGCACTCATCTCAGATCGCTATTTAAAATGAACGATATCGGACTATAACCACGCCCACTTTTTCGATATCGAAAATTTCGAAAAACCGAAAAAGTGCGATAATTCATTACCAAAGACAGATAAAGCGACGAAACTTGGTAGATGAGTTGAATTTATGACGCAGAATAGAAGACTAGTAAAATTTTGGACAATGGGCGTGGCATCGCCCACTTTTAAAAGAAGGTAATTTAGAAGTTTTGCAAGCTGTAATTTGTCAGTCGTTGAAGATATCATGATCAAATTTGACAGGGACGTTACTCCTATTACTATATGTACGCCTAATAAAAAATAGCAAAATCGGAGAAGGACCACGCCCACTTTAAAAAAAAAATTTTTTTAAGTAAAATTTTAACAAAAAATTTAATATCTTCACAGTATATAAGTAAATTATGTCAACATTCAACTCCAGTAATGATATGGTGCAACAAAATACAAAAATAAAAGAAAATTTCAAAATGGGCGTGGCTCCGCCCTTTTTCATTTAATTTGTCTAGGATACTTTTAACGCCATAAGTCGAACAAAAATTAACCAATCCTTTTGAAATTTGGTAGGGGCATAGATTTTATGATGTTAACTGTTTTCTGTGAAAACGGGCGAAATCGGTTGATGCCACGCCCAGTTTTTATACACAGTCGTTCGTCTGTCCTTCCGCATGGCCGTTAACACGATAACTTGAGCAAAAATCGACATATCTTTAATGAACTTAGTTCACGTACATATTTGAACTCACTTTATCTTGGTATGAAAAATGAACGAAATCCGACAATGACCACGCCCACTTTTTCGATATCGAAAATTACGAAAAATTAAAAAAGTGCCATAATTCTATACCAAATACGAAAAAAGGGATGAAACATGGTGAGGTAATTGGATTGGTTTATTGACGCGAAATATAACTTTAGAAAAAACTTTATAAAATAGTTGTGACACCTACCATATTCAGTAGAAGAAAATGAAAAAGTTCTGCAGGGCGAAATAAAAAACCCTTAAAATCGTGGCAGCTATTACATATATAAATAAATTAGCGGTATCCAACAGATGATATTCTGGGTCACCCTGGTCCACTCCCTTTCAAAACTCTCGTATTAATCTTTAATTTGATACCCATATCGTACAAACACATTCTAGAGTCACCCCTGGTCCACCTTTATGGCGATATCTCGAAAAGGCGAACACCTATAGAACGAAGGCCCACTCCCTTTTAAAAATACTCATTAACACCTTTCATTTGATACCCATATCGTACAAATAAAGTCTAGAGTAACCCCTGGTCCACCTTTATGGCGATATCTCGAAAAGGCGAACACCTATAGAACGATGGCCCACTCCCTTTTAAAAATACTCATTAACACCTTTCATTTGATACCCATATAGTACAAACAAAGTCTAGAGTCACCCTGGTCCACCTTTATGGCGATATCTCGAAAAGGTGAACACCTATAGAACTAAGGCCCCCTCCCTTTTAAAATACTCATTAACACCTTTCGTTTGATACCCATATTGCACAAACGAATTCTAGAGTCACCCCTGGTCCACCTTTATGGCGGTATCTCGAAACGGCGTCCACCTATGGAACTAAGGATTACTCCCTTTTAAAATACTCATTAACACCTTTCTTTTGATACCCATATTGTACAAACAAATTCTAGGGTCACCCCTGCACCACCTTTATGGCGATATCTCGAAACGGCGTCCACCTATAGAACTAAGGATTACTCCCTTTTAAAATACTCATTAACATCTTTCTTTTGGTATCCATATTGTACAAACAAATTCTAGGGTCACCCCTGGTCCACCTTTATGGCGGTATCTCGAAACGGCGTCCACCTATGGAACTAAGGATTACTCCCTTTTAAAATACTCATTAACACCTTTCTTTTGATACCCATATTGTACAAACAAATTCTAGGGTCACCCCTGCTCTACCTTTATGGCGATATCTCGAAACGGCGTCCACCTATAGAACTAAGGATTACTCCCTTTTAAAATACTCATTAACATCTTTCTTTTGGTACCCATATTGTACAAACAAATTCTAGGGTCACCCCTGGTCCACCTTTATGGCGATATCTCGAAAATGCGACTACTTATACAACAACCACCACTCCCTTTTAAAACCCTAATTAATACCTTTAATTTGATACCCATATCATACAAACACATTCTAGAGTCACCCCTGGTCCACCTTTATGGCGATATTTCGAAACGGCGTCCACCTATAGAACTAAGGCCCACTCCCTTTTAAAATACTCATTAACACCTTTCGTTTGATGCCCATATTGTACACACAAATTCTAGGGTCACCCCTGGTCCACCCTTATGGCGATATCTGGAAACGGCGTCCACCTATGGAACTAAGGATTACTCCCTTTTAAAATACTCATTAACACCTTTCTTTTGATACCCATATTGTACAAACAAATTCTAGGGTCACCCCTGGTCCTCCTTTATGGCGATATCTCGAAACGGTGTCCACCTATGGAACTAAGGATTACTCCCTTTTAAAATACTCATTAACACCATTCTTTTGATACCCATATTGTACAAACAAATTCTAGGGTCACCCCTGGTCCACCTTTATGGCGATATCTCGAAACGGCGTCCACCTATGGAACTAAGGATTACTCCCTTTTAAAATACTCATTAACACCTTTCTTTTTATACCCATATTGTACAAACAAATTCTAGAGTCACCCCTGGTCCACCTTTATGGCGATATCTCGAAAAGGCGTCCACCTATACAACAACCACTACTCCCTTTTAAAACCCTCATTAATACCTTTAATTTGATACCCATATCGTACAAACACATTCTAGAGTCACTCCTGGTCCACCTTTATGGCGATATTTCGAAACGGCGTCCACCTATAGAACTAAGGCCCACTCCCTTTTAAAATACTCATTAACACCATTCGTTTGATACCCATATTGTACAAACAAATTCTAGAGTCAACCCTGATCCACCTTTATGGCGATATCACTAAATGGCGTCCACCTATAGAACTATGGCCCACTCCCTCATAAAATACTCTTTAATGTCTTTCATTTGATACACATGTCATACAAACACATTCCACGGTTTCCCTCGGTTCATTTTCCTACATGGTTATTTTCTCTTATGTTGTCACCATAGCTCTCAACTGAGTATGTAATGTTCGGTTACACCCGAACTTAACCTGCCTTACTTGTTTACTATTATGTTTACTTATTTGCGTTCACAATTCTTTATTTTTCAGTATTGCCTTTTTCTAAACAACAGCTTTTGTGTGGTTACATCGATGTTACCACCTATTTTAGTGGGTAAACAATTATCCGGCTACTTTCGTCGGCAGAATACCAAAAGGGTACAAAAGCTACCACATGAAGAAAGTTGCCGTGGTGAAGAAAGTTGTTACCACATAAGAATCAGGCTGTTAGACACAATTTTTTGGCTCATGAGTCACGACTAAGTGCACTAATTTTATTAGTACTCAAAGTAGATCTCTGGTGTGTATGTGTGAGTAACAACTTCGGCTGATGACTACATTTGTGTGTGTGAGATATCTCTTCGTCACCTTCTACATAAAGTGGCTGCTTTATTGATTTTGTGCATTTATTTGGTAGCAGCATAGTGATGTTAATATTTGCCACAATATGATTAAAATAATGCATGAAAAATGTTTCGTAGATTTTTTGCTCGCCCTAATGTTTCTTATAGATTGCGTTCACGTGCCGGCATTTACATATATATTTGTTTGTGTACTCATATCTCCATTACTGCTTGACTTACTTATTTTCTACTAAGAAATTGAGTGTAAATAGTAATAAATTATCTTTGAGTACATATAATAAAATCAAAGCACTTTGTAGAAATTTAAATTGAGTTTTCTAGTAGCAATTTGCCCTTACAAAATTAAAAAAAAATATTAACTGGAACAACAATAGCAAACAATGAAATGTTGAAAAAATATCAAGTCTTGATAAAAGTGTAACGCAATTAGTAGCCAAAGTGTTGTTGCTTTTTGTTTTAAGTACATATATGTACCTATATGTATTTATATTGAGGATGTCAGGCTATATTGTAGGGACTATCGTTGTAGATAAAAATATACTTATGATAGGTATGTGTCATGTGAGTATAGAGCGGTATCTATATTCACTTATGTATAAAATGCCTTAATAGCAAAGCCGACAGCTGGCGCGTGACAGTCATTCTTTTTGACTTAAATTAAGTATTGTAGAAGGGACGGTGTGCGAGTTAGTCAGCCAATCAGTCAGGTCGCGCGTAAAGTGTTTTAGTTGATATGTTCATACATCTGTGTGCGACTGTGAATGCGTATTTGAGACACAATGACAGGCTGGTAGTCAGATGAAATAGATAACGATATTTAGGGCCTATGGAATATTATTGAATACGTGACTCTATGGAAACATGAGTTTTTTAATACATATGTACAACAGCGAACAGGAAAATAGCAGCGGAACATTTTTTTTTATCAAATTTCATCAATTAAACTAAATTTTTAAGCTATTGCATAGATTCTATCGCGGGCTTGGCGACTAAATCAAAAAAAAACCGTAACGGATATTTGTCAAAAAAGGTTCGAAAAGGCTCGAAAAGGTTCGAAAAGGTTCGTAACGGTTGGGTGTTAGCAACAGGTCAAATACATAAAATTAGATCTCTATCATAAACAGCGGTGGGCACCACTACATTTACACGTTTACCAAATTGAGAATGTGTTAGTAAACACGAACGCGTAGCGAGCACGAAAGCAAAATCAATTATTTATTTAGTTTGATTTCAATCATTGTTTACTATATAGTTTGGCAGCTTAAGTAGAGGTTATGTTGCGAATAGAGTGGAAGGCAGTGGACTAGGCAGTCGAATGTCATATAATGAAGGAATGGTGTTCGGAGATTTTTCAAAGTAAAAAAAAAAAATGATAAAAGCTTTAATATAAATAAAACTATTGTTTTAATAACAACAAAAACGCCATACATATTCTGTATACATAAATTTGTAAGGATTATCCCACTTTAAAATTTGAATTAAATAATCTAAAGTTTTGTTTTGAAACTGAGTCGTGAACTGTGCGTGTGAATGTGCGAATTTTCACCGATCAGCTGTTAGTTGCGCTACTTGGTAAAATTTACAATGATTTCAATGCTTGAACTGTGAGTATGTGTCACACGCACTCTTTGGTACTCTGTTTTAAGCGCGCATGCGGCACATTCTCACCATACGACCATCGAAATCAAACTAAAAGAGCTGTCGTTGATTTTCACCAAGTAGCCATTGTGCTATCGCTTACCGTATACATATATGGTCGCTTACAAGCCAACCTAATAAAACTGCACTGCGTTTTTTAAGCGCACGCAAACAACCGGTGTTTTTTGCCCTAACCCAAATAAGCATGCGTTGCGACAATGTAAAGCATGTGTGCAAACGTCAAATCTAAATGTCACGCAGAACAAAAATTGGAAATCGAGTTAGGTTTTCACGCAGCAAATTCAATTTGAGTTTCTCTCATACAAGTTGTATGTGCATGAGACATTTTTGACAGAAAATGACTTGCGTGCGTTTATATAAGGTTGGCTTGTTAGCAGGTGCTAAGCTCACGCCAACCCCGGATCATAAAGTTAAAGTTAAAGTTAAAGTTAAAGTTAAAGTGAAAGTTAAAGTTAAAGTTAAGGTTAAAGTTAAAGTCAAAGTAAAAGTCAAATTTAGTTAAAGTTAAAATTAAAGCTAAAGTGAATGTTAAAGTTAAAGTTAAAGTTAAAAATAAAGTTAAAGTTAAAGTGAATGTTAAAGTTAAAGTGAAAGTTAAAGTTAAAGTGAAAGTTAAATATTAACCCCATTTATTCAATAAAAGTAAAAACTTTGTTTTCTTATCGGTCACCACGCTTAAAAAGGTTAACTTGAATTAATATCAAAGACAAAACTTGAATTAATATCCAAGAAAACAAAGTTAAAGTTAAAGTTAAAGTTAAGGTTAAAGTTAAAGTTAAATTTAAAGTTAAAGTTACAGTTATGTTAAAGTTAAAGTTAAAATTAAAAATAAAGTTAAAGTTAAAGTTAAAGTGAATGTTAAAGTTAAAGTTAAAAATAAAGTTAAAGTTAAAGTGAAAGTTAAATATTAACTTCTCATTTATTCAATAGAGGTAAAAAATGTGTTTTCTTATCGGTCACCACGCTTAAAAAGGTTAACTTGAATTAATATCAAAGACCAAACTTGAATTAATATCAAAGAAAACAAAATGTTGCATAAATATTATAATTGCATAAGTTGATAATATGCAATAGCTTTACCGCGGCAGTCCCCGAGTGCCACACGTCCTTTTTTTATTCTAGATAATTTAAGAAACAACTTGTTTGAATTTTCTATCTGAAACTATGCAAACTTATCTTAAAACCTTTTCGAAAACTTTTGAAAATTCAAAAAATGTTTCGAAAATTTCCAATTTTTAATTTAAGTTTTTTGAGCTTTTCTGAGTATGCAGCTGAAATAATTTTTGTCCGACAAAGTACAGAAATCCTCATCGATTTTTGCCAATTTTTGGCCTCAAAAGTGTTTAAAATTTCCCTACATAAAAAATAAAGCTTTCCGCCATTCGTATGGAAGAAAATCTGAAACACAAGCTCCAAAGGAGCTATAACTTGTACTTTATTATACTATAATTTATCGTGCTAAAAAACTGTATTATAAAAAAATTTTAAAACCTTAAATAAAATGTTCGAAATTTTCATAAAGATGTCTCGAATTTTTGACGTTTTTCGTAAACATTTTTGAGATAGGTTTTCATTGTTGCAGTTACAAAGCTCATTGAAGTTTTTTTATGGAAAATGAAAATTAATTTAAAAAAATTGGAATATATTTCCACTGCTATTTTCGTGTTAGCTGCTGTATGTACATTAGGATGGTCCTTACAAATCAAATTACCGATTTTACCATAGTAAAAGATATTATAAGATACAGATTTTGATTTCGATTTCGGACTATTTAAAAATGTCGCAGTGGGATAAAAGGCCGATACGCCTAAAAAGTCTCCAATAAGGACCGGAAATTGCTTGCGATATCTTTGATCGTGTTGCCAATTTTCACCCCACTATGGACACATACAGTTGTCGTTATTGATGGACCAGTTCACCTAACCGCCTATAAATATGTATTGCCTTTCAAAGTTGTAGAACATGATGATTGAGCACAGCAACAATGAACAATCTCTGGCGATTCGTCGGGTTGATGGTATATGATATTGAAAAAACGAACCCGGAGCTAAGGAGCGCACTCATACGTATAAAGAATAAAATTTCTGGAAGGCAACTCCGGTGAGCGTTGGCTTGAAATTCGAATGGCAACTCCAGTGTACTTTTCCATCAGGGTGCAACTCACTTAGGGACCAGAATATCAGTATATCTATTTACGTCGGCATAACTCACTTAAACCATGAACTTTCTTGTTTTTTCTTGTTCTTGTCGATAAAACTCCCTAAAACCTTCTCGAAGTATTTTAATCGCTACAACAACAACATGTTTTTTTTTGACTTTGAAACTGTAGCGTCATGAAACAAGAAAGTTATGAAGCCCAAAACGCACAAAAAATTTACATCCTAAAATTTTTTGTAGGGCAATAAATGGGCTTTATTTTGAGCAACACTAAAAATCCATATAAGACTCGAAATGTAAAAAAAATTCTTTATTTCTCTTACATTGGTTTTACATTTATTTTTTTTTCTTAAGTAGGGAAATTATGCTCAAGAACTATCCAAATAATTGTTTTGTAAGTAGAAAGTTATTGGGCTAAATATTTAGCGAGAATAATTTCAAAGAAGAAAGAGCGAAATTTTAAGGCCCTCTATCATGGCAACCCATTCAAAATGCGATTTCTTCCTTTTTCACTGTTCATAAACATTATAACAATAAAAATTCCAGAATATTTGTAGATATTAAAGATATTAAGTTTTTCGAGTGGGAACAGTTGACAGGAAAATCCCACATGCTTTAACCTAGACTTTAGGGTTTATTGGACACTCTGAGTCTACATATTTTGTTTACTTGAATACATTTTGAATACTTCAATTGACCTACATTTTCAGAAAATATGTATGTCGTGTGACAATGAAACACCCTAATGTACCTTAGCATACAGGTATTGTAAAAAGAGCATAATCATTTCGCAGCGAATTTGTTATCAAGAAAACAATGAAAAACAAGTAAGGAATTCTAAGTTCGCGTGAAATCGAACATTATATACCCAGCTGTACACTTGTAATGCTGTTGTTGTTTGTTTTGTGTGCTTAATAGTGTTGTAATGCTGCTCCCCCCAGCGGGTTAGAATATACCCGCGGTAGGTATGCCTGTCGTAAGATGCGAATAAAATACCAGATTCAAGAGGCTGTGTAGCGCAACCCTTCAGGTTAAAAAAAATAAATAAATATAAGGTTCAATAACCTCCGAAGAGATCTAGGGCCGAGCTTCTGTTCCAATTTGCGTCGTGCTCCTCTTGATTTTCCCTACAAATTGGCCGGACGGGACCTACATGTTTTATGCCGACTCCGAACGGCATCTGCAAGGCAGATGAGTTTTCACTGAGAGCTTTTCATGGCAGAAATACACCCGGAGCGCTTGCCAAACACTGCCTAGGGGCGACCCCGCTTAGAAAAATTGTCTTCTAACAGAAAAACCTTATTTCTAAAATTTTGATGTTGCTTTGCCCGGGGTGTGAACCCAGGGCATACAGTGTGGTAGGCGGAGCACGCTACCATCACACCACGGTGGCTCCTCACGGTACTTGGGGGTGGGGAGGGAGGGATGGCCTGAAGGTTTAATGTGGCCACATAAATCGTTCCCGAGATGGTCGCGCTAGCACCTTAATGCTGCTGTGTTACCGGGGCGTACCGTATCTTTATCCGGCATAGGACCATCACATCGATAACACTCCCCAAAGCCTTCGGGGAGCAACCTTATCGCTACAACGAAAACAACATAAGGCTGCTCAATAATACATATACATATGGTTCTATTCTGAACTAATGTTTCTTCGAGTTATGGCTCCCGAAACAAAGAAAATTGCTTAGTCATAAAAGGAGCGGTGCTACGCCCATTTTTTTAAATTTGAAGTTTTTCCTATTTATTATTATAAATCCACTTGGGAAATGAAATACCATTGATATAAAGCTTTTTTTTTGCAAAGATATTGCTTATTTTATTCGTCCACGACCCTTTTAAAAATCTTTTATATAAAAGTGGGCGTGGTCGTTAACCGATCTCGTTAGTTTTTCTTCAAGGCCTTACTTATAGTAAAGGCTACCTCTCTGCCGAATTTTGTTACGATAGGTTTAACTATTTTTGATTTATGATTAATAATATTTTAAAATTTTTTTTCAAAATTTTATCAAGAGTCTCAATATCAGTCCACACGTCGTCCATATAAGCTTGTGTACCAAATTTGGTGAAGATATCTCAATATTTACTCATCGTGTTAACGGACAGACGGACGGACTGGACATGGCTCAATCAAATTTTTTTTCGATACTGATGATTTTGATATATGCAAGTCTATATCTATCTCGATTCCTTTATACCTGTACAACCAACCGTTATACAATCAAAGTTATAATACCCTGTGTACAAGTACAGCTGGGTATAAATAATGCAAAGTTCAAAATGAACACAAACAGCAGCCGGCATAAATTAATGAATATCACTTAGCAGTGACTGCCTTAACTAATAAATACTCGCTTGAAAAAGAAACTGGAACTGAGGAGAAGCAGTATTGTTAAGGGTGGTGTGCTATGTACTAAGTAACACTTTGTAGTGGGTCGAGGTTGCTGGAGAACATATCATATCAAAATCTTAAATAAGCAAACAAAAATTAGTTATTGATTTGATTGTTTTGCACTTTCATTATGAATGTTTGTTATTCGATTTTGTTCCGATTTTTGGAATTTTTTTTAACTACATATTTTCATTGTATCACTTCGTTGCTTCATAATAAAGTTACTGGATCTTTGGTAGCAAAGGCTATTGAAGTCAATTTGGTGATTAATTAAGGTGACACTGGTAACTTGTATTTTTTTTGTTGTTTAAACTTGTTTTTAAGATAAGAAATAAAGTGCATGCACGAGAATTTTGCATGACTGACCTTGCTGTAAGATCGAGTTTCTTTTGTTTTGTTTTGCAGAACATGTTTGTCTTTATGGCAACTCGTTTAAGGCAAATCGAGTTTTTGTTGAGTAAGTAATTAGTATCAGATACAAGTTAGTGATAAATTGAGAGTAAAAGCGTTAATTATATGTTTTTGAATTGTATTGTTTACATAGATAAGGTGTTTGTTATTTTCAATTCCACAGAAATTTAGGTGTACTTGTACTATAGGGAAGTCTGCGGCTTAGGTAGGGTCGGTCACTGGAGGGAAGGGTGGCCTAACGATGTCAAAAATAGTCACTCCCATTGCATTTTTGATATGTAAACTTCTGTGCCCTCAAGATATGGTGCAATCCACAATGTAAGCGTAAGGAAAGTTTTAGTGTAAGCGTAATATTTGGAATTGGTGTGCTTCATGGGGACTACAGAATGTAAGTGTGGGGTAAGGAAAGTCAAGGAAAAAGGAAAGAGACGGGAGATTAAGGTGCACATGAGAAGACGAAATTGAAACCGGATCGGCGTGTTATCGATTTGTTGTCGAAGTGTTAACGGTTTGTTATTGATAACAAAAGAGTATCGACGGATTTTGGCCGGGTTAGTCATTTACTTTCAACGAGTTATCGGTATATTATTGGTATGCTATCAATGAAGTATAGACGAGTTACCGAATTGTTATCGATGTGTTATAAATTTGGTATCGATAAAATACATGATAAATGACTTATCGATTTTTATAGAAGAGTTATTGGTTTTTATCGACAACAACCGGTAACGACGAGCTATGGGATTGTTATCGATGCATTATCTATTTATTTTCGACAAATTATTGGTTTGGTATCCATATATTATCAGTGTGTTATCGGCGTGTTATCGACCATGTAGAGGAAAGTTACTGTTTTTTTAAAGTGTTATAAATTTGTTTGTTGTTTTAATTTTTCGAGGAGTTATCGACGTGTTATAGCAAAATGATTGATTTGCTAACGGAAAAATATCGATGTGTATTCGAAAAAAGAAAACGGTTTGTTATCGAAAAGCTATCGATTTGTTTTTGAAAAAAAAATTTTTTACCAAACAGCTATCGATTTGTTTTTGAAAAAATATCTGTTTGTTATCGAAAAGCTATCGATTGACAGGTTATCGGTTAATCATGTTCCATGAATTTTACTTAGATGAAGAAATAAGTTATATCGTTTTGTTTGAAACTAAACTTTGATTGTGTGTTTTTTTTTACGGTAATTTAGCAATGTTTCAGTTTAAGTTCAATCTCTAGTTTTTTAGATATATTAATTTTATAGACGTACATCTGCATTACTACTAGGGTGGTACTTATAAATCAAATACCAAGAACAAAAATATCACACTAAAATTTTATTCACGATTAAAGACGAGTAAGTCAAAGTTAAGGTTTCTCTATAGAGACTCAAAAATTTAAAATTATACATATAACCGACAGTTGAGTGGAATACCACCCTATATTGGCTGCCGCTTCGAAAACTTCCTATCTAAAAAAACGTTTGAATAATGCCCTTTTTCAAAATTTGTTTCAAAATACCCTATGTGAGCTCAAACTCAATATATTTTGACATTATCTGTGGTATTTATGAAACAAATTCTGAGATAGGGCGTTTTTGAAATAAATTCTGAAAAAGGGCGTTATTCCAACCTTTTGTGAGATATGGCATTTTCGAAACGGCAACCGATATATAAATAACAATAATATATAAAATATAATAAAAATCGATAATATTATATTAGGCGATATCTTATAAAAAGTCGTAACCGGATAAGGTGTGTCGCAGAGTGGTTAAAATTCATATTTTAATGTATTGAGTCTTCATAGCGTAATCTGAACTTCAACCCCTCTGGAAAACGCCTTAGCCGGCGTTTCCAATTGAGACTTTACAGCTTCCAATCTAAGCCCTAGGGGTGAACCCAGGATCTTTGGTGTGGTAGGCGGAGCACGCTACCATCACACCACGGTGGCCGTTTAGTGTAGGTATTACAAATTAGAAATGTTCTTGTGTTGTTGTATTTCTTTTTTTGTTAATCATTTAATTATTTTTTCAATAAAGTGTGAGTGTTTGTTTGCACTCGAGCTAAGAACTCAATATTTGCTGTACCAGTTGCTGGAATGAAGTGCAACATAATATTAATGTTGATGACGATGGCAAACACGAATGATGACAGCAAATCCACCCACAACATTTTTACACCTACTAATACAGTCGTCCCCAATAAACCTGACTATAAAGTATTGTCAAAGTGACAAACAGTGCGTGTAATGATAAACACAAAAGCATTTTCATAGCAAAGATATGAAAAAAAAACAGTAAGGACGGGACTGTCTTCGGCTGTGCCGAAGACTTCATACCTTTCATGAATGGGGCTGAACAATAATCTTATCCCATTCGTAATCTTCAAATAATGCGCTGTATAAGATAAGAAATATATAGTGAGCAGATGTACATACCTATACCATTTTAAGATAAATATAAAAAAATAGCAAAAAAACCCGCTTATCTGAACGATCGGTTGTATGGGATGTATGTTATATATAGCTCCGATCGAAATGATTTTTTCACGAAATCTTCTATGATATATTGGAATAAATGTCACCAAGTTTAACGTTTTTATATTGGAAATTAAGGGAGAAATTGCCAAAAATCTTTCTTTCTGAACGATCGGTTGTATGGGATATATACTATATATAGCTCCGATCAAAGTGATTTTTTCAGAAAATCGTCTATGAGATATTAAAATATATATCACCGAGTTCCACGTTTATACTTTCTAAATTAAGGGAGAAATGGACAAAAATCATTCTATCTGAACGATCGGTTCTATGGGATATAACTATATATAGCTCCGATCAATGTGATTTTTTCAGGATATCTTCTACGATATATGAGAAAACATATCACCGAGTTTCACGTTTATACTTTCTAAATTGCGGCAGGAATGACCAAAATCGTCTTATCTGAACGATCGGTTGTATGGGAGATATATATTATAGTAGTCCGATCCTACCGGATCCGACAAATGTCTAATATAATACAAAAATACATCCTTGTGCCAAATTTCATTGAAATATCTCAAAATTTGAGAGACTCGCGTTCAAACAGACAGACGGACGGACGGACAGACGGACGGACGGGCAGACGGACATGGCTATATCAACTCAGTTCGTCGCCCTAATCAATTCGGTATACTTAATGGTGAGTCTATCTTCTATATTTCTCAACGTTACAAACATCGGACCAAAGTTAATATACCATTTCATGTTCATGAAAGGTATAATAAGCTTAAATGTTACACTAAAAAATTGTGACACGAAGCAGTGTGCTGGTACAGTGTGTTGAGTTCGAAAATATGTTTCCACGATTTATGATTGGTAGTACTTTCGACAGGGTGCGTATGTGAATTATTTCGAAACGATTCTTTGCCATCCCCTGTTAGTTTAAGTAGGATTCAACCATTTTAGGGAGCTGAGACTTACAATCGTGGCGATTTCAAAGAAGCTTCGACTGTTTATCTAAAAGCTACCGATAAGTTACGAAAAATTTATCGATTTGCGATCGAGAAATTATTGATTGGTTATCGAAAATTTATTGATCCGTTTTCCAAACGCTTTCGATTCGTTATCAAAAAGTAATCGATGTGTCATCGAAAAGTTCTTGATTTATTATAGAATAGTTATCGGTTTGTTAACGAGAAAATATTGAAAAGTTATACACTTCTTACAGAAACGCTTTCGATTTGTTATCAAAAAGTTTTCCATTTCTTTTCGGAGTGTTAACAATTTGTTATCGACGATACTTATCGCTTTATTAGGAAAAAGCTACCAAAAAAACTTCAATAAAGAATCGATGGCACATCTTTAACCCGTCGATAATAAGCTGATAAGAAATTAATAAGATGATGACTCAAAAATAAATCGAAAACTAGGCGATAAAAATTAGCTATCAATAATAATTTGATAATAAAACAATAACTTGCTGATATCGGCGGTTACCGATGAGAAGCCGACAAAAAACCGAAATGATATGTTTCGGGTAAAGTTACCTTTGTTGTGTGTTTGCTTCAACCTCAGGCCGCCAATGCTGACGACTGAAATTTTCACATAAGTGAATGAATTTCCTTGTTGTTGTTGCAGCGATAAGGATACTCCCCGAAAGTTTTGGGGTGTGTTATCGATATTGATGGGCCTTTGCCGTATAAATCCGGGACATTCCGGTAAGAAGCAGCATTAAGATACTAGCCCGACCATCTCGGGTACGACTTAATGTACATTTAACCTTCTAGCCCATCCCGCCCAATTCCATGAAAAACTTGAGGTCGCCAGAGCCTCGCCTGCTAAATATGTGTATTATACATGCATATTTGTAACAGGATTTCTCATAGGAGAGGTTGACAATGCGCTTATCAGCCCTTTGAATGCCAAAAATATTTTTAAAGACTTCATTAAAAATATGCTATGAAATTTCTTTCAAAAACGCCCAATCTCAGAATTTTATTACAAAACGCCATATATAAGAATGTGCTTCAATAACTTCCTATCTCAACAGCTTAGGAGCTTACAAAATACAGTTTTAGATAAGGCGTTTTCAACCAAATTTTAAAACTAAACTCTGAGGCGTTTTGGAGCTGGAAGCCTAGATAGGGTCACATACCACCCTACCTACTGCTACCCGATTATGAGACAATTTATGTTCCCATAAAAATTTTCTTTTCACTTTTTGAGTTGGGATTAAAAAAAACTAAAGACTTAATAAGGAAAATTGATTTTTGTTTTTTAAATTGAATTTAATAAAATTGGATTTAGAAATTCCAGGTTGGTTCATTTGTGTTGGTTGGTCAAATTTGTTAAGAGAAAAGTTGATAAAAGGAAGGTGTAGACAAAAATGCCCACAAAGAAAACTAACCAAATAAAAAGTTATTGATCAATTTATTCAATTTGATTTCCGTGTGCGTGTTAAAGAAATTTGATGTTCTCTTCTATGAAATTTTTCCGCGAATGGACATTTCGTTTCATAGAATGTTCGTTTCAGTTGATACATATGTATAATTTGAATTTCATTTATGTGTTGGTACATGTATTGTAAGTATATAAAGATTAATTGCAAGTATTGGAAGTTGACATATAAATTGAGAGGATTTGAACATACATTTTATTATTTGATCAAATAGAAAATTCGAATAAGAATACTCAAATTTGTGCAGGGTTGTATTTCATTTTTACATTTGGGGATTAATAGTATTGCGACAACATTCCACCTCCAGGTGAATCATTATGGAGATTCACAAACGTTTAAAGCGGCTAGCTTGCTGGCTGGTCTTCGTAACTCACCGTGACTAGTTTTGACTACTGCAGATCGCACTTGTCCATCCTTTGCTGTTATTACTTCTTTGATTCGCCCCTTTATCCATTGACTACGAGGTAGACTAGCGTCGCATATTATTACTAAATCGCCACACTTCAATGGCTCGACTGGTTCCCTCCATTTGGAACGACACAATAATGTTGGCAAATATTCGCAGGTCCATCTTTTCCAAAGGCGGTCTTTTAGTGCTTGCGCTATTCGATATTGTTTTCTCAAACAAACGTTTTCTTCGTCATTAGTCGGCGTTTGGGTTGAATTTAGGCAATCAAATAAAAAGTGGTTTGGTGTTATGGGCTCTTCATCCGTGGGTGAAATTGGGACGTCTGTGAGTGGTCGACTGTTAATTATGTTTTCGGCCTCAATCAATGTGCTTCTAAAGGTTTCGAGACGTGGAGCTTCCTCTTTTAAGACTCTCTGCAAAAGCCGTTTCACACACTGGACCAATCTTTCCCAGCACCCTCCAGCGGACGGATGTGCAGGACAATTAAAAATCCATTCGATGCCACGTTTTGCACATTCTTTCTCAATCTGGGTAAAGTCCCATAAACGTTCTTCATCTTTTAACATTTTCTGCGCACCAATAAAGTTTGTCCCATTGTCGCTACGTAGTCGAATTGGTATACCTCGGCGGTTGACGAAATTTCGTAGGCAAATTAAAAACGCATCTGTTGATAAGTCTTCTGCCACCTCCAGATGAACGGCTCTGACTGTTAAACACGTGAAAAGTGCGACCCAACGTTTTTCACGACGACGACCAATTGTTATTTGAAATGGACCACAATAGTCGACACCTACGTAGCTAAACGGACGGACGAAAGGCGTCAAACGATCAGCTGGCAGCTGACCCATCATTGGCGTGTTTGGCTTGGCGACATTGGCTTGGCATATAAGGCACGATCGCTTGACGGAACTCAATACTGAACGAACATGTGGTACCCAGAACTTTTGGCGAACTTCATTTATCGTAAGACTTTCATTTTGATGGTGAAATTTCTCATGCAAATATGTGACGACTAAACGTGTAAAATAGTGATGTTGTGGCAAAATGATGGGGCGACGTGCTGAAACAGGAAGGCAGTATGCTGCGTCGATTCTACCATTAACCTTTAGAAGACCATCATCATCGACGAAAGGCGTTAATGCATATATGTGACTGGACTTAGATACGTTTTGTTTTGAGCGTAGTTCGGCGAATTCGCTGGCGAAACATTCCTCCTGTACGCGGCGACACAGTGGTTTTTCTGCTTCTGCTATTTCTGAGGCTTTGAGTTCTCCGATACGTCGGCACCGGTGTCTGCCGTTGGAAATGAAGCGTTGTACCCAGCTCATGACTCTGAGAACCTTCAAATAAGAAGAAAATTTTTTAAAATTAATTATATACTCATCCTTTGGCGATGTCAGGACTAGGCAGGTCCTCTTCTCCTCTGCGGCACAATCATTTGGTACGAAATCTGCTAGTTCTTGTGGCCATTCTTCTTCTTCCAATTGTAGAAACGCTGGACCCTTTAGCCATCTGTGATTTGGATCAAACTGTGGTACTAGTTTACCTCGAGTAGCATCATCTGCTACATTAAGCGCTGTTGACAACCACCTCCATTGAGACGACATAGTGGTGGACAAAATCTCTGCGATTCTGCTGGCGACGAACTGTTTATACTCTCTAGTGGTGGACTTAATCCAGAGTAAAACAGTTTTGGAATCACTCCAGAAAACAACACGATCAATGTTTACGTCATGGCATTCAATTATGGATTTATGCAAACGGCCTCCAAGAACTGCCGCCTGTAATTCCAAACGAGGGACTGTCATACCCTTTACAGGAGCGCATCTTGACTTAGCTGCGACGAAGACGACATCCACATTGCTACCTGTTTTTATTCGCCAATATGCTACAGCTGCGTAGGCGCTGAAACTCGCGTCGACAAACACATGCAGTTGAATCTCATTGGCTGACATTAATCTTTCAGAATAGCAGCGTGGGACAGAGAAACTCGATACCTTTTGGAAAAACTCCCACCATGACCTCCATTTAATGTTAAGTTGTTGTGGCAGTGGCTCATCCCATTCGATTTGATATCTCCAGAGTGACTGTTGCAAAAGTTTGATGTATATTGTTATATTTGCGAGAAATCCAAACGGATCGTAAATGGCCATAACAATACCGAGAAGTTCTCTTTTCGTAGGCGGTCGTTTGCAATTTAGTACATCACGTGAAATTTTGTGAAATTTAACGTGGAATTCGAAGGTATCGTTAAGGGTATTCCAAAACATGCCCAAAACTTTATCGGCAGCTGATTTATGTTCCATATCAACATATGTTACGGATGTGTCACCTTCTCTCCCCAGTTTGATTTGTAAAGATTTGTTATTTGACACGAAGTTCCGCAATTTGAAACCTGCTGCTGAGTTGATGTATATAACTTCTCTTACGACTTCCTCAGCTTCGACTGAGTTCGCAAAACTGCCTACCAAATCGTCGACATACATATTATTAACAACGACGGTGGCTCCTCGTGGCATAACAGACTCATATTTCTTGGCGTTTAAATTTTTAATATATTCTGCACAGCATGGCGAGCACACGGCTCCGAAAATCATGGATTGCATTACGTATACTCGAACGGGCTCTGACGAATCCCCATCACGCCACAAAAATCGCTGTGAGTTCTGATCGACATCCCTTATGGCTACTTGGGAAAACATCTCTTGTATATCGGCCGATATTGCTACAGAGCCTTGACGGAATTTGTATATTACGGCGATAAGTGACTGTGCATGTTCCGGCCCTTTGAGCAAAGCCGAATTAAGTGAAACATTGGATGTGGCAGCGGCTGCGTCAAACACAATTCGAAGCTTGTTGGGCTTATGTGGATTTACTACCCCAAAATGTGGCAAATACCATGTGGTTGGACTTGTTTGTGCAACCTCATCTCGCGACAATAACCTAGCATACCCTTTTTGAACATACTTCTCAATTTCGCTTCTATATCTTGTGTTGAAATTACTATCTTTTGACATACGCGACTCTAGGTTTCTCAAGCGCTGATATGCCATGTCAAAACTAAATGGAAGTGTTGTGTGATCACTGCGCCACAACAATCCAACTTCGTATTTTTGATCCAACTCTTTCGTTGTTTCTTCTAAAATCACTCTGGCACGTCGATTGTCATCGGACTCCAATATAATATTAGTGCTACGTACACCAAAACTATCAACTGAGTAGTACTCACTCACCAGTTTATGCAACTCTTGTAATGACTGTTTCTTGTGGACATGCAACACGCGTGGATGCATTTCTTGGCTTTGCTTGAGTGGTCCATATACTACCCACCCCAACTGAGTTGCTATTGCGATAGGCTTGTTTGGTCCTGCATCGACCGTTTTATTGGAAATACCCAAATAACTATTGTCGAGACCCAGTAAAACTACAGGTTTGGCATTATAATAGCTTGTTACGGGCAACGACTGAAGGTGAGCAAACTTTTCTTTTTCAAACGACTGGATTGGTAAATTAAGCGACCTTACCGTGTGAACATTTTTAATATTATATTCGGCATAACTGCCCTTGATGGTGACTGAAACCTTTCTAGAATTTTCTTTAACCTGACTCTCACCATACCATTGCAAAGTCAGAGGTATGGTTTGACCACGTAGACCTAATGTGTTAGCGACGTTCTCTTCTAAAAGAGTGATAGATGAACCCTCATCAAACATTGCATATACAGATATACTTCCGTTTGGCCCAGACAATGTTATTGGCAATATCTTAAAAAGCGTTGATTGTTTATCATCATGACAATTTAATACACGTTGCACTTCTTCAGGGGTTGGAGCTAATTGAGATGCATCCAAATGCAACAACTTATGATGCATCCGTTTACAACCATTATATGAACATTCTTTACGTTGGCGACAATTACCCAGACCATGCCCTTTACGAAGACACCCAAAGCATAATCTGTTGTTTTTGACAAAACTCCATTTTGTTGGTATATCACCCGATAGAAACTGACGACAATCTTCTAGTTTGTGTGACTGTCCACAGTTTATGCATGTACCTTTCGTTTCAGACTGTACCTCGTTATTATACAGGACTCTGCGTGTAGAATTTGTAGCAGATCCATTGTGACGTGTTACTGTGCGTGACTGCGCAGTCGACGTTGACTGCGATACGTTGGCTTGAATAGTCCGAAGCGAGACATCTGACACTCCTGGCAATAAAGAAACGACTTTAGCTATTTCACTTAACCACTCACCAAAGTTTTCCACTGTTGGAAAAGGTACAATAGTTGCTGCTCTTTGGCTCCATTCATACTGCTTGGATGGCGGTAACTTCCCAACTAAACATTCGAGTAGCGTAGGGTTCATTAAATGATGTGAACACCTAGCTGATTTAAAAAAGGCAATAATATTTCTGACGCGATTCGAGAAATCCAATATTTGATCTAAGTGATTCTCGTTTATAGGCTGAAATCGTTGTACTTTTTGCAGTTGTGCTTTAATTAGTAATTCCGGACGACCGAAGTTGAATTCCAACTCCTGAATGACCCGTGGAACATCTTCGGGGTAGATAAGCAACGACGTGACGGCTCTCTTAGCAGCACCTTGCAGCGCTTTGTGAAGGCGCATTAGGTTCTGCCTGTTGCTATAATGGAATTCATTTGTTGTATCATTATAATTGGCCAAAAACAAAGGCCAATCTTCTGGATTGCCATCGAAATTTGGCAATGGAAATAGCTTGACGGCAGAATTATCCATGAAAGTTAAGGCGGCGCTGTTCATGGTAGGCGTTTGCGTTGGCGTTAGCGGCATATGTGTTGATGATGGTGTCGGCTGAATTCTTTCTTGTTGTTGTATTGACGGCTGATTTTGCGATAATAAATGCGCATGACTTGACGTTGACATTTGCGATTGATTTTGCGCTGACTGCGCTTGCATAGACGCTGGCATTTGTGACTGATTTTGCGCTGACTGCGCTTGCATATACGCTGGCATTTGTGACTGATTTTGCGCTGACTGCGCTTGCATATACGCTGGCATTTGTGACTGATTTTGCGCTGACTGCGCTTGCATATACGCTGGCATTTGTGACTGATTTTGCGCTGACTGCGCTTGTATATACGCTGGCATTTGTGATTGATTTTGCGCTGACTGCGCTTGCATATACGTTGACGTTTGCGTTGGCGACTTCATGGTTTCGGGAGTTGCAGCGTTGACAAAGCTGACTCCGATTTCTTGCCTGTTACCAATTGCATCACTTCGCAGCGCTTCTACACATGCTTGCAATGACGCAATGCTAGAAACCAACAATGCGATTTGGTCACTGGCAATGGCAACGACTGAAGCACCCGCTAAATTCTCCGCACCTCCTGACTGATCAGCTTGCTGTTCTTCCATCTCGCTTGATGAATCGTACTGCGACTTGTCACTCAATGACTCCTGGCTTTTTGTAATTTTCCTTTTTTGTAATCTCGTAAACATTTAAACTTTAATACGCGATATAGAGAACAAATTTCTTTAAACAAATGTAGACAAAAATGCCCACAAAGAAAACTAACCAAATAAAAAGTTATTGATCAATTTATTCAATTTGATTTCCGTGTGCGTGTTAAAGAAATTTGATGTTCTCTTCTATGAAATTTTTCCGCGAATGGACATTTCGTTTCACAGAATGTTCGTTTCAGTTGATACATATGTATAATTTGAATTTCATTTATGTGTTGGTACATGTATTGTAAGTATATAAAGATTAATTGCAAGTATTGGAAGTTGACATATAAATTGAGAGGATTTGAACATACATTTTATTATTTGATCAAATAGAAAATTCGAATAAGAATACTCAAATTTGTGCAGGGTTGTATTTCATTTTTACATTTGGGGATTAATAGTATTGCGACAACAGAAGGTAAGTAAAATATTTGGCTTATAATTGAATCGTTCATTATTAAAAGGGCACATATCCAACGTTCGACTAAAATTACTTTTTAGTTTCAGTGTATACTTTACACCTGTTAATATCCACGTTCATCCAATACGTTTTTATAGGCGATGCAATTTTGAATTTACTTTAAAGTTGGCTCCTTTCATGGCCATTTTTGAGTCTGCTAAAAAATTTGAAATTGTGGACACGTCGGTCTTATATATTAAATAACATAGTGTACGAATTATTTTCACAAAACATATGCCATTTGTTTCAAGTAATTTGAAGTAAATAATTATTCTAACAGTTTGAATTCACAAACGAATGCACCGTGCCTTAACTGCACCTTAAAGCAAACACCAATGACAACAGCATAACGATTTGGGCCAACGCGATGAGAATAATAATGTGAGAACACTAATAGCAGCATATCAGTGACAGTGTTGATAAATGTGGTGCAATAGTACTTTTTTTTTTGTATCCCACCGTTTGCACCGTTTGCAACATCATTATTTGCTCCTTAAAAAATATAAAGGCTTCTTAACATTTTTCGAGTATGCAGTTTTACTGGGCAATCAATTATAACACAAAGTACAAGTTACAGGTCTCAAAAGTCGCATTTGTTTTTTGACAACTTTTTTCCGAAGGGTGTTTCAGATTTTGTTCAATATATGTAAAGGAAGCGTATGAAAGAAAATATAAAACCAGCTTCGAAAAAAAAATTGTCAAAATGCAGTATGAATTTGACAGAGCCAAAACTTGTAGTTGGCTAGAATAGATTTGCTTTAAAAAATTCCGAAAAGTCCAAACAAAAATTCGTAATTTTCGTAAAATTTTACGAAATTTTTTAGAAAACGTGTTTAAGATTCGTTTGTCCAGTTTCTGTAACGAAATTCACTGAGGTTTTTTTTAATTAATTTAAATAAAAAATAAAAAAAATTTAATTGACGAAATTTAATAAAAATGTTTTTTTTTCGTCTTGGCTGCTGTAGTTGGAAGCTAAAGTAAATAACACTTTTTTTAATACCTTTTCCGAATTTTTTTTTTACACCTTTTCGAGCAATTTGTACTTATGCCATATCTGATCACCCTTGAAAAAGATAGAGAGACTAGTGAAACGTCGGTTTGGAATATTGAAATAAGAATTTCATTTGCACCAAACGTTAATGGCCAATAGAGCCCAAGTCAAAATTCTTTAGTTATCAAAAATAAGTTTACTGAAAACCTGTAAAAATTGATACATTTTCCTTGGTGATGTGGCACAAAACCGGAAAGCCTATTTATCATCCCTGATCAGTGCCGGCGATAGTAGCAGGGCCAGTATTACTAACAGAAAAGTGGCTGCGCTGACTTTTGTAACAATGACAACAAATGCTCCAAATCTGCAACGGATTCTCATCGCCTTAAAATATGCTTTGCACTTTTAACGTGCGAGAAGCGCTGCCAACAGTGGGCGCAAGAGAGCTGCATACGCCACGGCCTCCTCATTCGTCTTTTCGATTTGCAGAACTAGAACCCTCCGCCCCAACAGAATGTATATGTATGTATGTTAGTATTTATCAGTTGAGTGTTAATTTTTTAGTTGTTTAACATTGCGTGTTGTTGACAGCGTTGCCAGAGGATGTGAATAAGATATCATATTTTCTTTTTTATACTCAGTTTAGCAGAGCTCACAGAGTATATTAAGTTTGATTGGATAACGGTTGGTTGTACATATATAAAGGAATCGAGATAGATATAGACTTCCATATATCAAAATAATCAGGATCGAAAAAAAATTTGATTGAGCCATGTCCGTCCGTCCGTCCGTTAACACGATAACTTGAGTAAATTTTGAGGTAACTTGATGAAATTTGGTATGTAGGTTCCTGAGCACTCATCTCAGATCACTGTTTAAAACGAACAATATCGGACTATAACCACGCCCACTTTTTTGATATCGAAAATTTCGTAAAACCGAAAAAGTCCTATAATTCATTACCAAAGACAGATAAAGCGACGAAGCTTAGTCGATGAGTTGAATTTATGACGCAGAATAGAAAATTAGTAAAATTTTGGACAATGGGCGTGGCACCGCCCACTTTTAAAAGAAGTTAATTTAAAACTTTTGCAAGCTGTAATTTGTCAGTCGTTGAAGATATCATGATGAAATTTGGCAGGGACGTTACTCCTATTACTATATGTACGCCTAATAAAAATTAGCAAAAACCACGCCCACTTTAAAAAAAAATTTTTTAAAGTAAAATTTTAACAAAAAATTTAATATCTTTACAGTATATAAGTAAATTATGTCAACATTCAACTCCAGTAATGACATGGTGCAACAAAATACAAAAATAAAAGAAAATTTCAAAATGGGCGTGGCTCCGCCCTTTTTCATTTAATTTGTCTAGGATACTTTTAACGCCATAAGTCGAAAAAAATTAACCAATCCTTTTGAAATTTGGTAGGGGCATAGATTTTATGATGTTAACTGTTTTCTGTGAAAACGGGCGAAATCGGTTGATGCCACGCCCAGTTTTTATACACAGTCGTTCGTCTGTCCTTCCGCATGGCCATTAACACGATAACTTGAGCAAAAATGGACATATCTTTAATGAACTTAGTTCACGTACTTACTTGAACTCACTTTATTTTGGTATGAAATATGAACGAAATCCGACAATGACCACGCCCACTTTTTCGATATCGAAAATTACGAAAAATGAAAAAAATGCCATAATTCTATACCAAATACGAAAAAAGGAATGAAACATGGTGAGGTAATTGGATTGGTTTATTGACACGAAATATAACTTTAGAAAAAACTTTATAAAATGGTTGTGACACCTACCATATTAAGTAGAAGAAAATGAAAAAGTTCCGCAGGGCGAAATAAAAAACCCTTAAAATCTTGGCAGGTATTACATATATAAATAAATTAGCGGTATCCAACAGATGATGTTCTGTGTCACCCTGGTCCACATTTTGGTCGCGATCTGGAAAACGCCTTCACATATACAACTACCACCACTCCCTTTTAAAACTCTCATTAATACCTTTAATTTGATACCCATATCGTACAAACACATTCTAGAGTCACCCTGGTCCACCTTTATGGCGATATTTCGAAACGGCGTCCACCTATAGAACTAAGGCCCACTCCCTTTTAAAATACTCATTAACACCTTTCTTTTGATACCCATATTGTACAAACAAATTCTAAGGTCACCCCTGGTCCACCTTTATGGCGATATCTCGAAACGGCGTTCACCTATGGAACTAAGGATGACTCCCTTTTAAAATACTCATTAACACCTTTCTTTTGATACCCATATTGTACAAACAAATTCTAGGGTCACCCCTGGTCCACCTTTATGGCGGTATCTCGAAACGGCGTCCACCTATGGAACTAAGGATTACTCCCTTTTAAAATACTCATTAACACCTTTCATTTGATACCCATATCGTACAAACGCATTCTACAGTCAACCCTGATCCACCTTTATGGCTATATCCCTAAATGGCGTCCACCTATAGAACTATGGCCCACTCCCTCATAAAATACTCTTTAACACCTTTCATTTGATACCCATATCGTACAAACGCATTCTAGAGTCACCCCTGGTCCACCTTTATGGCGATATCATGAAAAGGCGACCGACCACCTATACAACAACCACCACTCCCTTTTAAAACCCTCATTAATACCTTTAATTTGATACCCATATCGTACAAACACATTCTAGAGTCACCCCTGGTCCACCTTTATGGCGATATTTCGAAACGGCGTCCACCTATAGAACTAAGGCCCACTCCCTTTTAAAATACTCATTAACACCATTCGTTTGATGCCCATATTGTACAAACAAATTCTAGGGTCACCCCTGGTCCACCTTTGTGGCGATATCTCGAAACAGCGTCCACCTATGGAACTAAGGATTACTCCCTTTTAAAATACTCATTAACACCTTTCTTTTGATACCCATATTGTACAAACAAATTCTAGGGTCACCCCTGGTCCACCTTTATGGCGATATCTCGAAACTGCGTCCACCTATGGAACTAAGGATAACTCCCTTTTAAAATACTCATTAACACCTTTCATTTGATACCCATTTCGTACAAACGCATTCTAGAGTCACCCCTGGTCCACCTTTATGGCGATATCTCGAAAAGGCGACCACCTATACAACTACCACCATTCCCTTTTAAAACCCTCCTTAATACCTTTAATTTGATACCCATATCGTACAAACAAATTCTAGGGTCACACCTGGTCCACCTTTATGGCGATATCTCGAAACGGTGTCCACCTCTGGAACTAAGCATCACTCCCTTTTAAAATACTAATTAGCACCTTTCTTTTGGTACCCATATTGTACAAACAAATTCTAGGGTCACCCCTGGTCCACCTCTATGGCGATATCTCGAAACGGCGTCCACTTATGGATCTAAGGATTACTCCCTTTTAAAATACTCATTAACATCTTTCGTTTGATACCCATATTGTACAAACGCATTCTAGGGTCACACCTGGTCCACCTTTATGGCGATATCTCGAAACGGCGTCCACCTGTGGAACTAAGCATCACTCCCTTTTAAAATACTCATTAACACCTTTCTTTTGATACCAATATTGTACAAACAAATTCTAGGGTCACACCTGGTCCACCTTTGTGGCGGAATCTCGAAACGGCGTCTACCTGTGGAACTAAGGATTACTCCCTTTTAAAATACTCATTAACACCTTTCATTTGATACCCATATCGTACAAACGAATTCTAGAGTCAACCTGATCCACCTTTATGGCTATATCTCAAAAAGGCGACCACTTATACAACTACCACCAGTCTCCTTTAAAACCCTCATTAATACCTTTAATTTGATACCCATATCGTACAAACAAATTCTAGGGTCACACCTGGTCCACCTTTATGGCGATATCTCGAAACGGCGTCCACCTGTGGAACTAAGCATCACTCCCTTTTAAAATACTCATTAACACCTTTCTTTTGATACCCATATTGTACAAACAAATTCTAGGGTCACCCCTGGTCCACCTTTATGGCTATATCTCAAAAAGGCGACCACTTATACAACTACCACCACTCTCTTTTAAAACCCTCATTAATACCTTTAATTTGATACCCATATCGTACAAACGCATTCTAGAGTCAACCTGATCCACCTTTATGGCTATATCCCTAAATGGCGTCCACCTATAGAACTATGGCCCACTCCCTCATAAAATACTCTTTAATGCCTTTCATTTGATACACATGCCATAAAAACACATTCCAGGGTTTCCCTCGGTTCATTTTCCTACATGGTTATTTTCCCTTATGTTGTCACCATAGCTCTCAACTGAGTATGTAATGTTCGGTTACACCCGAACTTAACCTTCCTTACTTGTTTTTTATTTTCAAATGAAGATCTAAAAATTTTCAAAATCGACTTTATACACAAAAATTTTCATTCTTTAATTTCTAGAGCATAAGAAGAGGATTTTTCTATTCATCCAGAAAATGAAGTCCAAAATTTTCCAAAGTGTATTTTAGGTAATTTAATATGCTTCTTCTTTTAATAAACTAAAACTTGTTCAAAATAACTACAGTTTCTACCCAAAATGAAAATAAAAAGCGCAAAATAAATTTAAATATTATTTAAGAAAATATTTTTCTTTAAAATATATAAAACAAATTCAAATAAATAGAAAAGTTATATAGTTTTATTTTCCGAATTTTACATTCGTTTTGGGTTAATAGAATTTTATTGATCCAGCTTTTGTTTTGAAAAATATGTCAAAAGAAGCAAAAGATTGAAATACTTTCAAATTTTCCATTTTCGTGCACTCTTTACTAAAAAATAGTGAACAAGCAAAAATTAAAACTAGACTTGTACCAACGGCACTGTATTATTATGTATTGAGATTAATTACCCCTCAGGGAAGTTAGCAGCTAGTAGTACACATTTTCAATTCGAAACTAGACCTAAAGTACCTAACAAGAACTAGTTCGATAGTATCTTGATTTTCCCTAGTTAGGAATTGTAGAAACGGCAATACAGCGGGGGACATTGTCATGTTAATTTCGCCGGTCGAAAGCATGTAAAAGATATTGAGGGCGAACAAATAATGGTTTCGAATGCACTAAAAGTGCAGCAGTTCAGAAATTGCCCTTTTCTCTATAGCATAATCAAAGGCTGATACTATTTCAGAACCACCTTCAACCTAACTAGCTTAGACCGCATTGAAAATTTTATTTAATTTTAAGCACCCATTACTTTTTTGCAATTTTCTCAAGACGTTGGGGTGTATTGCAAATGTCACAGAGATGTTTTGTTTGAGAAAACAATAATGCTGGTTTTTGGATTAATTTCCCTAAAAGTATGGCAATCATCCATACTTTTCCCAAACGGTACCTATTGGCTGTTGATTTCTTGGCACAAGGAAATCTTACGCATATTACAAAAGAAATTTACAAAAGGTTTTTATGCTCTTTTGATCCTACACTTTTAAGCGCACTGCTTTGAGTGTTGTAATCTGGTATCTTTAAAAAAGTCATAAAATTATCGTCAGCGCGTTTGGGAAAAAACAATTACTATGTTATTATTTTTTTAAGTGACTTAATCAAATACACATTTATTTTCATAATTTCCAATATTTTCTTGAAAAGGACCAAAATAAAGGAAAGGTACCAAGTCTAAACAAAAAGTTTCATATTTGGTAGAAATGAACCAGAGTGGCAACCGTAAGTGCAACGCATTGTCAGAGCTCAACATAGTTGTACGGTAATTCAGTTAGCAGTTGTAGCAATCAGTTGCTTTTCGTATCTACAGCGAATTGGTTGATAAAGTTCAACGCGAATGTGAAGAACATTTTAACATACTATAATATAAATTTTCATATGTACATATAATTTGTGTGCTGTAATTTATTGTGCATTTTTATTGTAATTATAATTAAATGTGCTGCACTGGTGTTTGTGAGTTTGTGTACATACATAAGCATGTGTGGCACATAGCACATTAGAATTCCTAAAAAAAAAAAAAAAAAAAATTAATAAAGATTTTGAAAATATTTGATTTTGCACGACTATACAAATAAAAAGGCAGTGTGAGGAGAAAGGTAAAGTGCGAAAGTTGAAATTTGAGTAATTTTTTGCGTACAAGCCAAATGTGAAAAGCGTGACTATCAAGTTATTTTGTTAAAAGATTTTTGAATTTTAAAATAAAAATAAAAAATAAAAAATTGCATCAAAACGTTAACGGAAAAGTAATGTTAATTTCACGGAAACAATTTAAATTTTATTAAAAAATTACAAAAAACAAAAAAAAAAAAAAAAATGGGCGGTGCCATGCCCCTTAGTTGGAAATAGCTAAATATGATATATATATATATATGTATAGCTACACACACTATTTGAGGCAGAGGTTCACATCGGAGCTTTTTCGGGATTATTTCGAGACCGGCACTGTATGATCTAATCATTTCACCAACATTTTCGAGTTTATGAATATAGATTATGATATCGATGTAATTTTTCTCTGATATCAATAACAAAAACTGTTGTATAAACCCACATGAGCATGTCTCGCTGATTAAATACAGATAATAATATTGGTATAACAGTCAACAGTGGAAGTACTGCTTAGAAAAGCAATGCTATAAACCCAATGTTACTACGCTCGTGGAGCGCGCCTATAATTATTCCACACAATTAGGATTAAAGATCACATAGAATAAATATGTACCTAAATGGTGAATAAAGGAATAGTAACAAAAGACCAACACTTAGATACCAATTACAACGCGAGCAGCGGGGCATTCATATGGCTGAGTGGATAAAGGCATCTGCTTTAAACTAGTATAAAGTATAAATGTTGGAGACTTCGAGTTCAATACTCAGCTCCCGCAAAGCTAGCTGATGAATAAGTGAAATTCAGAAACATGTCCCAGTAACCATCGCCGTTTGTAAACTTTGTAATTTTTCTCTAATATTTGATATTGATACAATTGTATAAAGCAACGTGAGCTTGTCTCGCTAATTAAATAAAAATAATGATATCAATTCAATATTATTTGGAGATATCACTTCGGTATGGTTTATATTATTAAATTGGGACTATTTCGGTATAATTTCATTATCTTTCTCGGGATCTTTTCTGCACACCCAATATAGAATTAAGCCATTATTTTGATTTTGCTTTTTCAGAATTTCATTATGTATGTATATATTTTGAGCTGTTTGGATGGTGTAATATCAAGATTTCTGAAAATTGTCTGGATTACGCTTTGTCGGAGCTCCGAAAGTCGGCATTATAAGGTGTACACGTTTGAAGGTGTTACAAAATAGCTTTCGTTGAAGCAAACAATTGAGATAAGACAACACAATTTAAAACAAGAAAGGAAGGTTAAGTTCGGGTGTAACCGAACATTACATACTCAGTTGAGAGCTATGGTGACAACATAAGGGAAAATAACCATGTACAAAAATGAACCGAGGGAAACCCTGGAATGTGTTTGTATGACATGTGTATCAAATGAAAGGCATTAAAGAGTATTTTATGAGGGAGTGGGCCATAGTTCTATAGGTGGACTCCATTTAGGGATATAGCCATAAAGGTGGATCAGGGTTGACTCTAGAATGCGTTTGTACGATATGGGTATCAAATGAAAGGTGTTAATGAGCATTTTAAAAGGGAGTGGGCCTTAGTTCTATAGGTGGACGCCGTTTCGAGATATCGCCGTAAAGATGGACCAGGGGTGACTCTAGAATGCGTTTGTACGATATGGCTATCAAATGAAAGGTGTTAATGAGCATTTTAAAAGGGAGTGGGCCTTAGTTCTATAGGTGGACGCCGTTTCGAGATATCGCCATAAAGGTGGGCCAGGGGTGACTCTAGAATTCGTTTGTGCAATATGGGTATCAAACGAAAGGAGTTGATGAGTATTTTAAGAGGGAGTGGGCCTTTCTGGACCAGGGGTGACTCTAGACTTTGTTTGTACGATATGGGTATCAAATAAAAGGTGTTAGTGAGTATTTTTAAAAGGGAGTGGGCCTTCGTTGTATAGGTGTTCGCCTTTTCGAAATATCGCCATAAAGGTGGACCAGGGGTGACTCTAGAATTCGTTTGTGCAATATGGGTATCAAACGAAAGGAGTTAATGAGTATTTTAAGAGAGAGAGGGCCTTAGTTCTATAGGTGGACGCATTTTCGAGGTATCGCAATAAAGGTGGACCAGGGGTGACTCTAGACTTTGTTTGAACGATATGGGTATCAAATGAAAGGTGTTAATGAGTATTTTAAGAGGGAGTGGGCCTTAGTTCTATAGGTGGACGCCTTTTCGAGATATCGCCATAAAGATGGACCAGGTGTGACTCTAGAATGCGTTTGTACGATATGGTATCAAATGAAAGGTGTTAATGAGTATTTTAAAAGGGAGTAATCCTTAGTTCCATAGGTGGACGCCGTTTCGAGATATCGCCAAAAAGGTGGGCCAGGGGTGACTCTAGAATTCGTTTGTGCAATATGGGTATCAAACGAAAGGAGTTAATGAGTATTTTAAGAGGGAGTGGGCCTTTCTGGACCAGGGGTGACTCTAGACTTTGTTTGTACGATATGGGTATCAAATAAAAGGTGTTAGTGAGTATTTTTAAAAGGGAGTGGGCCTTCGTTGTATAGGTGTTCGCCTTTTCGAAATATCGCCATAAAGGTGGACCAGGGGTGACTCTAGAAAGAGTTTGTACGATATGGGTATCAAATTAAAGGTATTAATGTGAGTTTTAAAAGGGAGTGGTGGTAGTTGTATATGTGAAGGCGTTTTCCAGATATCGACAAAAATGTGGACCAGGGTGACCCAGAACATCATCTGTTGGATACCGCTAATTTATTTATATATGTAATACCTGCCAAGATTTTAAGAGTTTTTTATTTCGCCCTGCAGAACTTTTTCATTTTCTTCTACTTAATATGGTAGGTGTCACAACCATTTTATAAAGTTTTTTCTAAAGTTATATTTAGCGTCAATAAAACAATCCAATTACCTTACCATGTTTCATTCCTTTTTTCGTATTTGGTATAGAATTATGGCATTTTTTTCAATTGTCGTAATTTTCGATATCGAAAAAGTGGGCGTGGTCATAGTCGGATTTCGTTCATTTTTCATACCAAGATAAAGTGAGTTCAGATAAGTACGTGAACTGAGTTTAGTAAAGATATATCGATTTTTGCTGAAGTTATCGTGTTAACGGCCATGCGGAAGGACAGACGGACGACTGTGTATAAAAACTGGGCGTGGCATTAACCGATTTCGCCCATTTTCACAGAAAACAGTTAACGCCATAAAATCTATGCCTCTACCAAAAGTATCTAAAGTATCCTAGACAAATTAAATGAAAAAGGGCGGAGCCCATATCATTACTGGAGTTGAATCTTGACATAATTTACTTATATACTGTAAAGATATTAAATTTTTTGTTAAAATTTTACTTTAAAAAAAATTTTTTTTTAAAAGTGGGCGTGGTCATTCTCCGATTTTGCTAATTTTTATTAAGCGTACATATAGTAATAAGTGTAACGTTCCTGCCAAATTTCATCTTGATATCTTCAACGACTGCCAAATTACAGCTTGCAAAAGTTTTAAATTACCTTCTTTTAAAAGTGGGCGGTGCCACGCCCATTGTTCAAAATTTTACTAATTTTCTATTTTGCGTCATAAGTTCAACTCATCTACCAAGTTTCGTCGCTTTATCGGTCTTTTGTAATGAATTATCGCACTTTTTCGGTTTTTCGAAATTTTTGATATCGAAAAAGTGGGCGTGGTTATAGTCCTATATCGTTTATTTTAAATAGCGATCTGAGATGAGTGCTCAGGAACCTCCGTACCAAATTTCATCAAGATACCTCAAAAATTACTCAAGTTATCGTGTTAAAGGACGGACGGACGGACGGACGGACGGACGGACGGACATGGCTCAATCAAATTTTTTTTCGATCCTGATTATTTTGATATATGGAAGTCTATATCTATCTCGATTCCTTTATATATGTACAACCAACCGTTATCCAATCAAACTTAATATACTCTGTGAGCTCTGCTCAACTGAGTATAACAATTAAATAAAAATTGTCACATGTCTCGCGAATACGCTTCTTTGCTAATAACTTTTTATGATATATAGATAAGATTCGCTAAGCAAATAGTGTGATAAAACTAAGATTAGCTACGTGCTCGAAAAATAAAGTTAGCTGCTGTTATTTTAAATTGTCACATTTTTGGATAAAGTGTATTTTATTAAGAGCGAAAACAAAAATATTTTCCAGAAATTTTTACACTTTTTTCTAGATAAAAAGAAATTAAAAATAAATATAGATATAGGTGGCAAGCGAAAACTCCGCAGTGGCAAATTTATTAAAACAAAGTGTTTGTCATTTTACAGGGAAAAGCAACAAAAAAGTGTAAGCTAAATATGTAGTTGGTACAACAAAAATATTTATCAGTTAGCCTAAAGCTTATGACTGAGATAACATAAACGTCACGAAATTAGCTAATTGTACAACCGTTTTGTAGCAGTTTTAACAAAAAAACAAAAATTGCAAAAAAAAAAAAAAATTATTAAATAGAGAAGTGAAGGAAAAACACTTGAGTTAAATACAAGTAAATAACTTAAACAAAAACAAAAAAAAACAAAAGAAGGAGACAAGGCACCTTTTTGCCTTAACAACACACTAACGAACAAAACTCAAATTGTTCAGTTACTAAAAAACCAATTAAAAAATAAAAATAAACATTGCATCAACAATTAAGTCTTTGGTAAAATTTTAAAAACGATTGTTATTGGCTTTATAAATTAAAGCTGTTTGTATGAAAGGTAAGTGCAACAATTTAATTATAGTTCGCCCAGTGGTTGAAATTCAACCACATAAGCAGTTAAAAAAATGTATATATATTTTTATTGTTCATACTTAACGTTATTTACCTTAGTAAGAAAAAGAGTTACGTTAAAATTTTTATTAATATTAATATATTGCTAAATAGAACAATTTCAATACTGAACAAAACTTAAACAACTATTACATAGTTCAAAACTAACTAAAATTTATTTATTTATTCTAAGATGGCTTTAAAGTACTTTTTGGACGTAATGTTTTAAAATATAAGAAACTACAGCTATTGATACCTAAGAAGCTATTTGTTCTTATAAAAAAGTAACATTGCAAACCAAAATTCTCAAAAATACTACGGCTACTCTGGTAAAAAACATATTCCAAGTTTGTTGATACTAATAAAATGCTTAATGACTACGTAGAACTTCTTTATATACAATAATTTTTGTAAACACTCTGTTGTCATTAAGTAAGGAAGGAAATATAAAGAAAATTAAAAGAAAGGAAAGGAAGGAAAATAAAGGAAAGGAAAGGAAATGAAAGGAAACGAATGGAAAGGAAAGGAAACGAAAGGAAAAGAAATGAATGGAAAGAAAATGAAAGGAATGGAATGGAATAGAAAGGAAAGGAAAGGAAAGGAAAGGTAAGGAAAGGAACGGAAATGAACGGAAAGGAAAGGAAAGGAAAGGAAAGGAAGGAAAATCAATGGAAGGGAAATGAAAATAAAAGAAATATAATTTGTCATTTTAATATAATAATAGGAACATTCGATGGGTAATATAATGAATAAGTAAGCTCAAGATAGGGAAATTTTATATTGCTCTGGCAGGAAGGGTATGTTTTAATCAATCTGCTTCTCGCAAACAAAAGGTATGGGGTAATAATAAGAACATTGGATGGGTAGTATAATAAATAAGTAAGCTCAAAATAGGGAAATGTTATATATTTTGTTTAATTTTTATTGTGTACAAACCAACTCCCCGGCCATGCTCACGATTCAGCATAGTATACAAAAAGCAAGTACACACACAGCGTGTCTATAGTATGAATAAATGCATGTGTAGTGGTGTGCCTTTATTGTTAAATTTTTTATATTAAAATGATTTTTCAAATTTTTTTTTGTTTATGGATAACAGTGCAGCTCAAAATTTCCTATCAATACATATATAATTTGTATAACTTGTAATTATAGTTTAGCAGAAAACGGTTTCACATTTTTTCATCGTGTCTATTTATATATAAGATAATTCAAGACAAATAGCTATTGAGCAATAAACATTGCACAGTTGAAACAAAATATTTGTTTGACTAAAATAAAAAACAATAAACAACGTCGTATCTATGGAAAGTTTCGTACCTAATGAAACACAGGAAGATGTAGGTGCGTATTGCCTTGACACCAATGAAGCAGCAGCTGCACAAACAACAAAAAAAAAGGCCTATTTAGATTAGAAACAACAACAAAAAGCCAACAGTAACAAAAAATCGCAAAATGGCACAAACCATTAAAGCCATATCTACTCCCATTTATTTTTGTCTGTATGTAAAATTTGTAAATTGTGCTGTATTGTTGTTGCTACACACCATTTAACTACCAAATATTTTCGTCTCAGCTTTACTAATTTTTATTTTTTCTCATTCTGCTTTTCATTTCACTTTCCTGCTCTCATTTACATGATGCCTACAATCGCTCCTAAGCGCCAACAATGTTTTTGATATTAAAAAAAAGAACATTAAACATAGTATCGCTACCAACAACGGCATTGCAACAAAAAGTACATACCTATGCATGTTAGCCATATTTACAAACAGAAACAACATTGCGCATAGGTTGCTTAACTGCTGCTTAACCTCTGACGTGCCGCTCACGTGCCTTGACGTTTACTCTCATGTAAGCGTTCACATCAGTGTTCGGACCAGAGTTAGTGGAAAATTGTAGTAAATGGCAATGGGCATCGACATTTGAAAAAAATATTTGTTTGTAGAATTTAACCCATACTTTCTCAAGAAGTATTATCTAATTTATACTGCTTTTATTGAAAAACTTGCTACAGCAGCGAACACCACAATGACACTGGTAATTTTTAGTATGTTACAAAAAATTGCTAACGAAACTTTCCTTCTAAATAATTTTTTTCTGGCATGTATTGGGAAACTTTCAAACTCAGCTGAATTTTGAAAATTTTCCTGAACTTAGGCTTTTCGAACCACACACCTCCATGAAAGCAGTTGAAAGGCAAAATCGAATTACACAATTTTTAATTGAATTTTAAAAGTGTTAATATTAATGAAGTCGTTCCTTCCGTAAAATAATGTAGGTTACGCCAATGTGTAGAAAATATTAATAAAAATAGTACGCCAAAAATCTCTGTTTTCGTGAACTAACAAACATTCCCCTTTTGGGATCGTTGTCTACTTCAAGGCGATATTCAGTATTTTTAATTTTTTAAGAGTCTTTTAATAGGTCCTACTTCAAGGATAAGTAATGAATCAGACTTCATGAAGAAGATGTAAGAAAAACATCGAAACACGTAGATCAAGAAAAAGCTATTGTTTTTATATTTTATATATTGGCCAAAAAGCCGATGGCCAAAAACCATTAACAATTAAGAGTACCGTTTTTACTATGAAGTGGCTGATTTGCTGCCACCCTTAGGGACCGCTGTTCTTGTCCACATCGAAACGTCAACCATTTTTATATTTTTTTTAAGTACCCAGCCAAAACATCTGCCACCCCATAATTTAACAGCTGTGATTAGTTTAGCTATCCAACTTCCTTATTGTTCAATTCCCTAGCGCACTTGCCACAGCCTAATCGTTTTTGCTCGCTATCTTGGCTAACGACTTTCATGTGACCTTGATCAGTGTTCTTTTTTGATTTTCCTAACTTTCCCCTTTCAGCGCTAATAGGTCGATGGGGATTGTTCCTGTGATCTCTTGTACTGCTGTTCCCCATACTGCTCGAGCTTAGACACATTCTTTATTTGAAATGTGATTGCCCAGAGTTTTGAGGTGTACAGTAGCATGGATGGAAGAGTGTCCATAATCAACTCCATTCTGCTTTCTGTTGGTCATTCGATATTTGCGATCATCTTGCTTAGCAGCGTTACCTGTCTATTTGATTTTGAGTTCAGTGGGTTAGTCGGGAGTCCAACCTTGATTCTAAATATTTTCCTACTTTATTTGGGGTTATATATTCAGAGAAGGTTTTAAAGCCAGCGGTATGTGCGTTTTATCAGGAGTATCAACTGTGTTTTTCTGCTACTATCTCAAGTATCGGAGGTTTAATGCCTTGAAGAATTTCAAGTGCTTTTTCCACTTTACTCAGCGCGGAAGGTTGTTATATTGGGTAAAAACGCGAAAAAGTAAGATTATCGTGATGATAAATACAAACGCCCCGCTTCTTATCTTCCAGTTTTTGTCGGGCTTCCTTCTGATTTTTGTCACAAATTGGCGAGACGGAACTTATATGTTATAAGCCGACTCCGAATGACACCTAAAAATGAAATGAGTTTCCTATTTGTATGAATTAAGCAGGGATTGCCCCATTGCTTTTTAAATGTATGAAACATTTATTTGAAACACTTTTTAATTTATAATTTATTTAATAACTTGGGAGTTTCCGGTGAGAAGCCTTTTAATGCAGAAATACACTCGGAGTGTTTTCGAAACCACTGACGACTACTACTTTAGGCTACTTTTGAATAGAATAGGATTTCTTAGATTAATACTTACTATAATGGAACAGTACTATTTAAAATAATCTAATAATCGAAAACGTATTACTTTTCTGTAAGAATCGTTTTAGTTCTTTATCTAACTAAACGTTTAATGTATTCTTATTCTGCTTCTCTGCTCTTGGTAGTTTGAACTCAAATTTTAAACAAAAGTATGGGACCTAAAGTTTTAGTAGAGGAAAACCGAACACTGGCTGGCATGCTTCCAAATAGCTTTCAACTATTAGTTCTCTATTTATTTTTGACTCTCACTCTCCACAAATTTGAATTTCACCAGTTAGTGCTGGGTCGAGTTGGTTTGCTAGGTCTTACGCATGCGCGAAATTTTGTAGCGTTTTCGTTTTGAAGTTACCAGATGGAAATTTAACAAATACTAAAGTGAAGTTGATAACTTTTTTTGGTTATGCTTGTTGAAGATATCACGTCTATACTGGGTACCCGGTCTTAACACGATATAATGTAACGAAAAGGGTGATGAGCTGGAAAAGAAGAGTGCAGCCCTCGATAAGTCGACGATAGGTCTCAATCAATCAATTTGGAACAAATTAAAAAAAGAGACAGAAGCTGCATATGAACTAAGAAAGGCATAGACAGAAGCGCGGGACTGAAAAAAGGCTCAGGTCCTGGGCGAATCCTACGACATGAGACTTAAAAAGTTGCATATATCTCAAAAGAGAGAAGACTTAATGCTAACGATGGGCATACTTACTGGGCACTACCTTCTTGAGTCACATGCTTATTAGTTAGACATCGCCAGTAATTGCAGATGTTGGTGGTGCGAGCTACAGGAAGAAAGTTGAGCACATTTATACTAGGTTCAAACACACACCAAATTGGCAATTTATACTATTTGGGCAATTTGTTACGCAATTTATCATATAATAAATTGTAATAATAAATTGCCAATTTAAAAAAAAATTGCGTAATAAATTGTTTCAAACTGCAAATACAACCTTGTAAAGTGTGTTTATTGAGTAGATTTCAACGTCAGTTGCGCATGGCTGAACTATATGGTTGGCTCATCTCATCAGCTGATTTTATGTCTTTCATTTCACTGGAGTAGGGATTGTCAAAAGAAGATGGCAAACTCAAAATGAAACCAAAACATTGAACACATTTTCTTACAACACGCAAAAATTTCAAAGTTTTATGTTTTCATTCCATTTCATTCGCCTAATACCAACACGCACATTTTGACAGTCTGAACAAAGGTATGTTCTTGCTGTAGAGATGAGCCAACCAGCTATCAAATTACTATTGTGTAAGCTAAATCGAGTTGTATGAACAGCACTCAATTCAAATCGAAATTTCCTCAATTTATTTTTCTGTTTGAACATAGTATTAGGGGCGGTAGAGTTACCAGATCTCACGTCAGCAATTAAGCTCCTTAATACTTCTTGCATTTGCTTAGAGGACGTATTTTATAATATAAGCCCTGGAACATAATTGCGGGTTTTCCGTTTGGTCGTCAAACAAATTCTGGTAGCCATATGGACATCTCCAGTTTATGTGAGGTCTTTATTGCCCATGCAGTTCAATCTAATTTTGGTCAAGATGTACAGTGACGTAGCCAAGAAATATTTGGTGTAAAGTAAATTGTCCCTGCTACTGTTGCCGTTCCTATTCTTACTTTGTGTATGGCTCGTGCATTTAAAGTGCTTTGTATCCTTCCTTTTTTTCTCAGCAATAGGTATCATATATAATAATCAAAATTAATACATACTCCTATCCTTTTAAGTAGTTTTTTTAAATTAGTAGTGAGTTCTTATATGGCAAAAAGAGAGCTGGGTCAATTTGCGCCGGCGTGCTCTTCAAACTAGCTATTGACTTTTCTCAATTGTTTTTCTTACCAAATAAATTTTTTCACTCCTTTTTGCAGTCTTCTATTCAATCAATTTTTTTATCATATTCTTTTTTGTAGTGAAAATTTAGCTAAGGAAAAGTATTAAACAAGCAAAATAAATCAATGAAATAATAAATATTTACGAAAATTCCAAACGAGTGAATGGCGAAAACGAAAATGTTGTGTAAGCCAGTTTTAATTGTGATTGTGATAAGTAGTAGTGGTGGCTATAAATTTTATAAGATGGACAATATGTTACTGTAATAGTAAAATCTACGTATACGTAATATTTACCCTGCAGACAAACCAACTAGATGTATACTAGATGAATACTAGTTTTCCAAAAATCCCAACTAGTATGAGTTCTGTAATTTTTTCATATTAGCAACTGGTATTTTTAACATGGCGATGCCCTACGAAATATCAATTGCCAGTCTCTGCATCAGCATCATACCAATTGACAAACTAGTAATTATATACACCAACATCGTACCAGATGCCATACTAGTCAGCATACTCATCAGGGTCATACCAATTAACATACCAGTCAGCCTTTGCGCCAGCATTATACGAGATGGCATACTAGTTATTATATACATCAATATCATACCAACTGACATACTAGTTAGTGTATTTAACATCAATATACCAGTTGGCATACTGCTCAGTCTGTGCATCATTGTAATACCAGTTGACATACTATTCGATATTTGCATCAGCATCGTACTAGTTAATACACCAGTCCTAGTTGGGTTGAAAAATTACTTGAAAATTGATAAATTAGCTCAAATTCATTTTATTCATTATATCTCATATATATAAAAAGTATGTATATTAGACTGGGTCGATTTATCAACCGATATCGCGCCATTGATTTTTACAACAGTTTTTTGAAAAAAATAAAAATATTTTTTTGGGTTTTGGGGTGTTTTGGTCGAAAAATTTACCCTTTCGCCATTATTTTTTTGGCAGGCTCGAAAATTATTTTTTTGGGTGTACGTAGTGGAACTTTTTTTTCTTGAGCCCAAATCCTATCGAAAAATCGATGGCGCGACAATTTGTTAACTTTGGTCCATACAAATCGACCCAAGTTAATATACATACATATATCACTTCAAAATTTATCACTTCAATACATTATACTTTGGAATAAATTTTGATAAAAATACGTACTTATATATAAAACGTAAAAAGTAACGGAATAACACATGCCGATTTTGTGATCGATCAGCGGAGCCGGCGGACCATATCCTGTGACGCTATCTCAAGACACAGGGCTAAGTGATAAGTGATATGCACTTTACTTTACGGATGGCTGGATAACCGAAGAATTTCATTTATTTGAGGGAATCGTAACGGCTTCAACTGTTTTCGTTACTGACCAGAGGCATAATATCGTTAGGTACTGGCTGGGTTTCCGGTCTTTGGTAGTGGTTTTATCCTTGCCATTGTACGTTATTATGGAATGGCAAAGGCTTTTAACGCCAAGTAGAAAAAATGTGCTAGGCTGCTGATGCCCTCATGGCCAAGGTGTTTTGGCATCGGCACCTCTGTTGAGGTAAGGGTGAGGGTTGACTCGTCATGCTTGTGTTTTTGTGCCCGTTGATTTGGACGATAACTAGCATTGCCAATTGAAGTATGGGTTGCAAACTGGCACTCGCGCATTTCCTCGAGTCCGACACACGAAATTCTAGTCGAATCAATTATTAAAATACTAACTACTATGAATAACACCACAAAATCATAGTCAATGAACCATTCTAAAACTGTCTAGTATGATGAACGCCACAAAATTCTAGTCAAATAACTACTCATACACTAACTAGTATGAATAACCCCACAAAATTCTAGCCAATGAACTAGAATGTTTGCTGACTACATTGGCTTTTGACTGCAGGGTAGTTACATGATAAAGGCTCATTTGCAACCAAAAAAAGGCGCCGTCTGCTACCAAAATTTGTCTACTGCCATCGCAAATATTGTCTGTGCAAATAATCGTTTGTCTACAATTTAATGTGGCATGTTTACTTATATATAAATAGGTTTTTGTAACTCTTACTCGACAAAGCATTATGTCGACACACAAAGATTTATACATGCCTTTGCCTAGCGTTGGCTTTGCCAACACAGAGCCTGCGGCACAGACCCTGTAGGAAATATTATCTAGTGTACGATGAGGTCAAAATTGTTAGATAGATCAAATTTTGTTTGGTCTCTCGACATTTATCAGAGAGTGATATTGAGTTTACGTTTGGCTACGAAGGTGCTAAATGCTAAAGAAAAGAAGAAATATGGAGCTGAAGGGGGCAGTTAAAGCCCCTAAAGGATGCCCTTAAATTGGTTGACTCACTCCACTCTTTTCGTCCCTAATTAGAGTCGACAAAACGAAGTACCTTGCCAATAAAAGCTACTTTGGACTAGGTAGTCAATTGAAAAGTAAAGTCCTCTCTCGGCAAACGAAAATCACACTCTACAAGTCACTTATCGTCCCGTCCTGCTATATGGTGCAGAAGCATGGGCCATCACAACATAAGATGAAGCGGCTCTAGGAAACTGAAACAGATCGAAAGAAAAGTTCTTCGAGAGATTTATGGACCTCTACGCGTTGGCGATGGCGAGTACCGAAGAAGATTTAACGATGAGCTGTGCGAGCTCTACGCAGACATCAACATAGTCCAGCGAATTAAAACGCAGCGGCTGCGCTAGCTAGGCCATGTTATGCGAATGAAAGATGACGCTCCTTCAAGAAAGTGTTTCTATCAGAACCCGCCTATGGCAGCAGAGGTAGAGGGCGGCCCCACTCCGTTGGAAGGACCAGGTGGAAAACGATTTAAACTCCCTTGGTGTGACCAATTCGCGCCGGTTGGCAGAAAGAAGGAGCAACTGGCGCGCCTTGTTGGACGGCCATAACCGTTTAAACAGTTAAGCGCCAATTAAGTAAGTAAGTAAAACTCGTGTATTTGGCACTGGTCCGCAGATGATGTCGTAACCTGCATCATGCAACTATTTCCGGCACTTCACAGAAACTTGGTATGTTACCAAAATACTACTTTTTTTTGGGGGGTTGGATGAATTTGACTGACTCTTAGCTCGAGTAGTTGTCGGTACTGGCTCCAGCGCAAGCATTTCAAGAATTTGTGTTTAGCATCGTCTTCAGCATCACCGTGAGCGCACTTAGAATTATCGGCCTTCTTTTTGTTCTGTATAGACTTTTTTTGAGATGGGTATCTCAATCCGAAAGGTAACTTGGTAATTTACCCCGCTAAAGCTTCTGGTGCTCCATGCTTTAACATTTGTGGTAAGTTTCATTGTGAATTGGCCTAGTTGTTTATTTTCCCATCGTTTTTGCCACAGCCTTAAGGTATCACTACCAATTCAAATAAGAAGTACTGGTGCCTTTTACAAGGAGAAAAAACTTTCCATGTTCGAACCGTATTTGGAGTGTTTGAATGAAAGTTACATACCGCTGGGTTGGCATGGACAGGAAGAACCCTCACGCTCATCTAAGCGCTATTATAAAAAAGTCAACCAGAATTTTAGTCGCTACACTCGAGCATACCGCAAAATTCTTTCAAAACGGCATGCTGTTTTAAAAACTGTGAAGCCCATTGTCGCCAATGATTTCTTAGTTCGAAGGCAACTATAAGAACACCAATCACTAAATTAAGCATCGTCTAGTTTATGTCGGAAATGGGATGAGAAAATCTGATGAAGGATTGGGATACGAATCACTGTAGTCTATGTCATCACCTTAGTAATGGCAAAATGCCTGCAATTGTAGGTTATGGTACCACTTTTTTTATCCATGAAGAAATATTTCGTGAAAGAAAGACGCAAACTTGCAACAGAGTGACGCCGAGTGAAAACAACAAAGTATCATTTTGCACCAGGTACTTTCAAACGGAGTGGGGGAAACAATTTACCACAGCATCATTTGAATTTAGCTTCTAAAAGAAAACTGAAAATATTTGATTAAATAAGAAGGTCGATTGGGATTACACTCCTTATGAGCTCATTTAGGAGTCTGAAATCGCATTTCCCGTCTTGCAATGGCACCTATTGTCCTCATAAACGCTCATTTTCGATATTTATGGGACTCCGAAAAGCCTCTTTTAGGACTATAGTCAAAAGTATACATGTGTATGTATATAGCTCTTACATATAACAATTACACATTTTTCGCATTGCTATTGGAAAAGCATTAATGAAATACTAAAAAATAAAGCGGAAGGAACCCCTCCATAAGTAGGTCATACTGATCTCTGGCGGTCAGCGCTAATGGGAGGGCCGACACATCAGCCCGGGCACACTGGGAAATAGTTTTGTGGTCGCAAAATGTTGAAATTACTTACAATGTGAAGATACAATTTACTAAAGGACCTCTAGTGGCAATTAAAGAATAAGCATTCATACTAATATTAAAAAGAAAGAGCTAGATACGTTACAAACAATGAATTAATTCAAATTTAAATAAAAAAGAAAAACATTTTTCAAAATAATGTATGAATAATTCTTCCGAAGTTCATCTATTAAATAAAAAATTCCGGATATCACTCATAATTTTCATCATCTCGGAGTCATAAAATGATCATATTTCTGACGCTCAAATTTTTAACATATTTCGGACTCATTTTTATTCTTAAATTTTGAGGGTTCCAATAATGTTTGAGGAACTGTTTTTTGTTTTGATGTCTATTGTATAGATATCACACTTGTTTTATCCACAATGTTTTAAATATTTTTAAAGCTTTCGACAATAAACTGAATAAATTAGATATAAAACATGATCAATTGATCGTCACCTCGATTTTCCTACAGACTCTTCCTCTACCCACAAGTGTTATTTTCGTGAATATTTTATGTTTATGTAGATATTTCTATCTGTATATGCATCTTTTTGTGAGTGCATTGAACCATCTGCCAGTTGAAATATTTAGTCGGCATGCGATATTTAATTTTTGCCACTGCTAATCTCAACATTTTTTTCGTGGACAATTTACAATCATGCAATTAGCTACATAAACACAGACATGCCGATTAGATATTCATATGTAATTTTACAAGTCGAGTTAGCAACCAACAAAATACGACAGCAAGTTAGCAGATACAAGTTCATATAATGAATGTTATTTGCAAAGCATTTATCTTTCATAAATATTTAATGTAAAAATGTTTTGCACCTCCACTTACTGACGCGATGATTGCAAAACGCTCCACGCCCCGCACTTACTTGGCAAGAGCTTTTAAATGAATTTAGCTGCAATTTTATGACGTACGCAAATATGCAAATGCATGAAAGAGAGAAATATGCAAAAATATTTATTTTATTTTTCTAAATAAATTTATAATTATATTTTTCACCTCAGGGCCGTAGTGACGGGGGGTTTAAATCCCACCCCCTTGCCCCGGGATCATTTGATTTTTAAGGACATTACAATTCAAATATTTGATGTTTTATGTCTATGTTAATAAATTTCTTTATAATTCTGCTACATATTTACTTTGTTAGTGATATTATATTTTTAATATGCAAGCATATGTATGTACGAAGTGAATACTTATATATTTTAATCATATTCTGTTTCATAATAATTCTGCAATTTATTAAATATACAAATGTACATGTTAGCTTTTACTATAATTTTACTACCATCTACACATACATATCAGAGAACAGCAAAAATCGAACACAACAACGTTCGATTACATTCGGCAGCATGATTGTGTTCAATGATCCAACTTGCTTAAATGAACATAATCGACATTGATTTAAGATCAACCAACTTATTGCATGCGTGAATATAATCAATTCAGGCGTTTGCTCGTTTGCCTCAACAGCGATTAAACTCATCGGAATGAAAATGCAAATAATTTTAACATTTAAATAATGTTAAATTTACAGCATTTTTTTGAAGTACACATTTCCTATTTTGAAATATAATGCAAATTTGATATTATTTTCCATATGGAGAACACATTATTATAATGTAATAACTAAATTTTTTTTCATGTTAAAACCACTTTACAAAAATGTTATATTCAAATTATTTGATAAATTAAAAATAATGTGTTTTTCACATTTTGAAATGTAAAAAACACATTAGTGTTATTTCTGTGTAGATATGCCTTTTTTAAATAAAATTTTTTTCTTTTCGATCAGTTTCTTTCTTTTCAATTTTATATACGTATACGTTAGATCTCGTGCATACGCTCAAAAAGCATGAATTCTACTTATTCCTGAAGGAGGTATTTCGGTTTTTTTTTTTTAATCAATTTATCTATGATTAATATTACAGGAATGCGATTCTGTGGCTTTTCCAAATGTTCACATGTTGTTGAAAATTTTCCAGTAACAACGGCAACGAACGAGAGATCTTTTTCAACTCTTAGGCTGATTAACAACTATTTGAGAAACACGATAAGTGAAAATCGATTGAATGGCTGTGCATCACTAAGCATCCACCGTGATCAAATTGTTACCGTTGATGAAGTTTTAGATGAAATGGCAAAGAAAAGCCGACGCATGCGCTTGAGTTTTTAATGTAGCCTTTTTCATATCATATTCTAAATACACGTACTTTAATGTTAAAGCTAAAGACAACATTTTTTAAATTTATTTAACTGAAAAAAACAAAATTTTTTTTGAACCCCCCAAGGCAATTTTCTGGCTACGCCCCTGGTTCACCTTATCTCATTACTCACTGTTGTCCAGCTTTTTATTTCAGTATGCGTAATAAATGCATTTTTTGCCTGAGCTGCGGCATATCACACAAATCTAGTTTAAAAATTTTTAATTCAATTACGAATTTCTTGGCTTATTGTTTACGTTTTAGCATCGGTCTATATCAAGGCCACTTATGGGTTAAAGACCTTTATTGCTATGTTAGACAGAGTTATTTTTAGTAACAGTCACGAAAATTGTTTGTTCAAATAAACCTCGATCTCCTTATAAAGTGATGTCTGCAATACAGCAGCGTACACTACAAATTATAAAATAGTGAAATAAAATTTTTCACTAGCATGAGTTCTCATTTATCTTTTTGCCTTTTCTTAATTTTCATTTAAAATAAAACGTATACTAAAATACAATTAATTGTCAAAAAAATAACTAAAAAATAAAAAATATCAAAAAAATAACTAAAATAATCATGATAAATTTTAAATTAATTAAAGTAATCACGATTAAAAATATAGTCAAAAATAAGTAAGGAAGGTTAAGTTTGGGTGTAGTTGAGAGCTATGATGACAACATAAGGGAAAATAACCATGTAGAAAAATGAACCGAGGGTAACCCTGGAATGTGTTTGTATGGCATGTGTATCAAATGAAAGGTATTAAAGAGTATTTTATGAGGGAGTTGGCCATAGTTCTATAGGTGGACGCCATTTAGGGATATCGCCATAAAGGTGCACCAGGGCTGACTCTAGAATTTGTTTGTACGATATGGGTATCAAATGAAAGGTGTTAATGCGTATTTTAAAAGGGCGTGGGGCTTAGTTCTATAGGTGGACGCCTTTTCGAGATATCTCCACAAAGGTGGACCAGGGGTGGCTCTAGAATGTGTTTGTACGATATGGGCATCAAATTAAAGGTATTAATGAGGGTTTTAAAAGGGAGTGTGGTAGTTGTATATGTGAAGGCGTTTTCCAGATATCGACCAAAATGTGGACCAGGGTGACCCAGAACATCATCTGTTGGATACCGCTAATTTATTTATATATGTAATACCACGAACAGTATTCCTGCCAAGATTTCAAGGGTTTTTTATTTCGACCTGCAGAACTTTTTCATTTTCTTCTACCTAATATGGTAGGTGTCACAACCATTTTACAAAGTTTTTTTCTAAAGTTATATTTTGCATCAATTAACCAATCCAATTACCATGTTTCATCCCTTTTTTCGTATTTGGTGTAGAATTATGGCATTTTTTCATTTTTCGTAATTTTCGATATCGAAAAAGTGGGCGTGGTCATAGTCGGATTTCGGCCATACCAATACAACGTGAGTTCAGATAAGTACGTGAACTGAGTTTAGTAAAGATATATCGATTTTTGCTCAAGTTATCCTGTTAACGGCCGAGCGGAAGGACAGACGGTCGACTGTGTATAAAAACTGGGCGTGGCTTCAACCGATTTCGCTCTTTTTCACAGAAATAAGTTACCGTCCTAGAATCTAAGCCCCTACCAAATTTCACAAGGATTGGTAAATTTTTGTTCGACTTATGGCATTGAAAGTATCCTAGACAAATTAAATGAAAAAGGGTAGCCACGCCCATTTTGAAATTTTCTTTTATTTTTGTATTTTGTTGCACCATATCATTGCTGCAGTTGAATGTTAACATAATTTACTTATATACTGTAAAGATATTAAGTTTTTTGTTAAAATTTGACTTAAAAAAAATGTTTTTTTCAAAAATAGGCGTGGTCGTTCTCCGATTTTGCTAATTTTTATTAGATATAGTAATAGGAGTAAAGTTCCTGCCAAATTTCATTATGATATCTTCAACAACTGCCAAATTACAGCTTGCAAAATTTTTAAATTACCTTCTTTTAAAAGTGGGCGGTGCCACGCCCATTGTCCACAATTTTACTAATTTTCTATTCTGAGTCATAAGTTCAACTCACCTACCAAGTTTCATCGCTTTATTCGTCTTTGGTAATGAATTATCGCACTTTATCGGTTTTTCGAAATTTTCGATCTCGAAAAAGTGGGCGTGGTTATAGTCCGATATCGTTCTTTTTAAATAGTGATCTGAGATGAGTGCTCAGAAACCTACACACCAAATTTCATCAAGATACCTTAAAATTTACTCAAGTTATCGTGTTAACGGACGGACGAACGGACGGACATGGCTCAATCAAATTTTTTTTCGATCCTGGTAATTTTGATATATGGAAGCCTATATCTATCTCGATTCCTTTTTACCTGTACAACCAACCGTTATCCAATCAAAGTTAATATACTCTGTGAGCTCTGCTCAACTGAGTATAATAATTGCCATTAAATACATTGTTGTTCTAAATAAGATACATTCAAACGATTAAAAAAATACAGATTTTTGAAAGAATTAAATAAATAAAAAATTATTTTGTTACAATTAATTATTTGATTCGAATTGGAATATTCATGCAGGTCGTATTATAAGGCCATTTGGTTAAGTGGTTGTACCTTTACTTTGGTATAAAAACAAAATGCTGACTGTTGCGAAGATTACAATAAATTTTTTTTAATTAATGATTATTTGATTGTTTTTAATCATTTGTTTTTTTTTTAGAAATTCGGTTTTGTATAAATTTTTGTTTATTTTTAACTATTTCATTATACCTTGGTTTTCATTTTTATTGACTTTTGATAATTTTTAAATATTTGATTATTTCAAATGTTTTAATTATAACATTAAGCTTTTGATTATGATAATTATGAAAATTTTATTAACTTTATTGCTATAAAATATTTAAATATTTTTATTTGAAATCGTTTGGTTAGATTTGATTTGATTTATTTTAATCATTTGACTGTGTTTATATGTTTGAAACTTTCAACTATTTGACCATATCTAGTTATTTGATTTGATTGTCATTAAGTTTCTGATTATTTTGAAGTATCTGTCTATTTTCAAATGCGTGATTATTGTAAATCTTTCGAAAATTTTAAAAACATTTTCATTTTTTACCATTTGATTATTTTTAAAAGTGTGATTGTTGTAAATACTTCGAAGATTTAAAAAACATTTGCAAACTTTTCAGCTTTTGAGTAGTTTTATTTATTGTTATTTAAAGAATTTGATAACTTTTAACTGCACTAGATATTTTTGTTAGATTAATTGTTTTTATTATTTGATTTAATCTTCTAGTTATTTATAATTTTTTGAATATTTAAAAAAATTTGATTATTTTAAGGATTTTATAGTTTTAAATTAATTCTTAAATTTTAATTATTTGTGTATTTTCAATTATTCATAACATTCACTTTATATATTTAATTATATTTAATTACTACATTGTTATACGTTATTTAATTGCATTCAATTAAACTAATGATTTTATTTTCTTAATTGGTTATTTTTGATAATGTGTTTACTTCCATAGTTTGACTGTCTTGAATTAATTGAATATTTCAAATCATTTGATTATTATTAGATTTTTGATTTTTATAAAAATTTTATTTATTTTTATGTTTTTATATTTTTCATCTTTAATCATTTGGTAATTATTAATTATGTGATTGTTATAAATCCTTCAAATATTTTAAAATATTTGATGACTTTTATTTTTTTACTTTTATTTATTTGCTTATTTTAAGTTCATTGATTACAATTTAAGTTTTTAATTAATTACTTATTTTTAATTATTTGCTTATTTGCAATAATTTGGTTACTCCTGATTGTTGTGTTCGCTTTATTTATATCATATATTTAATTTTTCCATTAATATTCAATATTGTGTAACATTCAATTAATCCTCTGCTTTAATTTTATGAGCTGTTTTCAATTATTTGCTAGCTTTTAATAATTCGATTAATTTTGGTCATTTAGTCAGTTTTAATTACTCGGTCTTTTTTATATGTATACATATATCACAATTTCCAATAATTGATTGATTGAATTAAGATTGTTATATAATAACTTAATTAATTATTTATATTTTCAGTTATTTGAGTTTTTTAGAGTTAAATTTTATAAAATTTTTTACCATTATTAGACATATTTCAAAAGATTAAATATTCAACTTTAAAATTTTTGGTAATTTTGATGTATTCGTTTAATTTTAGTTATTTTGCTGTGTTTCAATTATTGATTGCCTATAATTACTGAATTAAGTTAGTTATTTGATACAAGATTACACATTCAATTGTACAATTTTTAATAAATTTTTATCATTTTATTTTTTTTCAACTTTAGTTATTTCGCTATTTGAAATTATTGATTTCTTATGATTATTGAATGGGATTTGGTCAGTTATTTGACAATTTTGTATTATTTGAAATTTTTAAATTATTTCATTATTTCTAGTCATATGATTATTTAAAAAAATTTAATTATTTTTAATTTTTAGCTATTATAAGCCATTTAATACATTCGTAAAAATCATTAGAATTTAAGAAAATACTTCATTAAAAAGTAACAAAAATGTAGAAAAAATAAATTATTAAAAAATCAGATTTCAATAATAATAATAACGTAATCATATTGGTTATGTTACTAAAAAAATGCGAAAATGTGAATGGTATTTATGCAAATCACACAAAAATCATAGTCTGGTTTAGGAAAATTTCATTAGAAATCAGTTTTGTAAAAATCATTACAAAGTTGCAATCAGGCATTTAATCATTAAACGGTATCTTAAAAATATAATCAATAACAATTAAGATTTTCAGTCACAATTTGAAAGTTTTAATTTAATAGCAATTTAATTGAAAAACCAAAAGCTAACAAGATCTTATCTCCCTTGTCAAGATCTTGCACGTTTTCTTTAAATGGAAAAAACATCTTAGATTGCCTCGCAAACACTTAAATAAATTAATAGGAGAATTAAATTATTTGAGAGCGATTGGAGAAAAAATTATTTTATGATTGCTACCCACGAGTTTAAATACTCAAATAAATATATATGAACTAAAAATAAAATGTACTTACTAACAGGTAAATTTATAAAACGCCATATCAAGCAGCCTATGAATTAGTGATGTGACTACAGGGTCTTCGAATGTTTTGCTTAAGGCATTTAAATAAATAACTACGAATTTCAATTGATGTGCTTGTATGACTACTAGGTACCAGTTGAGAGTTTTTGCGACTCCCTAAGAAGCACCACTGTTAGAAAGTAACGAACGAGAACGGTATGCTTTAAATTCCCTTAATCTTTTCGGAACTCTCTGATTATAATTAGTAAATAAGTTCCGAAGTCATATAATTAGCTCTGTTCTTTAAATAGACTTATTTGAAATTAAAAAAAATTCAAACTAACTGTGGCGATGACCTTATATTTGACTCCTTCAACAACACCGCACACATCTTTGGCAGATTTCTTATTCGATTCGCACTTATGTGCTTAATATTAAGCTATCAAATTCTATATTATTTTACTCTGGACTTTAGCATTTGGTTTAGCAATAAAATTTGCTGCTCCCAGTGGCGCTATTAATTGATAATGCGGGTCAAGTCGGTCAATGGCCAAAAAATCAAACAACTAGAAAGTTAACAAACCGGCCCGCACTAGCCTAATTGCCTGGGGATTGTCAATTTTATGTAATATATATACGGTGAAAGCTCCCTTGAGCGGACAGCGGCAACTAACTTTTGTCCGATCAACGGATTGTGTAGCTATTTTAATTTTTTTAGCTAGTACATGGATTAAGTCCTCAAAACCTTCTATTTTGAAGATAATTATTTTATTTTTCTATTATAAAAAATATGTAAGCCCGTGCTTCGGTTAAGATGAAGGGTAAGGAAAGAGCGCCGAAATGACGAAAGATACGATACACAATACGAAAATGGAACTAAACTAATAGAAACGAAATGGTCTATGGTATAATATGCCATTCATATAATAACAAGATCTTACAAACTAGCAGATATACTGGAAAAAACTGCAATCGCGTAAACTTTTGTACTGAAAACCAGGTGGTCATTGGGGTGATATTCTAGCATAGCATAACAAATAGAAGTATGCTAGGGTGCAAATAAGATCTTGGAGGAACTGGAATAGGGAGAAGCTTAAAATCATTCGGATTAAATGTGCATAGATAGTAAGGAAAAGGCAGATGAGCTGGGAAAGAAGACAAAAACTTCATATGACAAACGGAGTACAAAAGATGTAAAGGAAGGAGCTGAGTTGCAATGTGTCAAATATCACGTCAAATAAAATTTTGAAGTCTAGAAGCCACTAGAGAGGTGAGCCCTAGGTCACTTCTAGTATTTTCCAAGGGAACGTATTATTTCATAACATACGTAATGGTTATGGAGGGGCCTTTAAATTTGGTCATCGAACAAGTTTATGGTAACTCTATGGACGCATTCAGTTTATGTAAAGGTGCTTAAAGACCGAGCAGTTACACCTAACCTAAATTCGGGTAATCTGGAAGCCTCACTTTAAAAGCGATATTGACTAGTGGCAGACACTTCTGAGACTTCTTACATACATATTTACGTACATATTTATCTTAATCAACATTGGTTTTATTCTGGGAGTCTCCTCTCTTCATTTGGCAAATACATATGTCCGAATCGTTCGGAGTTTCCTCCGGCGTATCCCAGGGAAGTCATCTAGGCCCTTTGCTCTTTGCCCTTTTCATTAATGACTTGCCACAGACAATATTATATTCCCATACTATAGTGTATTCGGATGATGTAAAACTTTGCTACACTTACTGTCCTACCGATTTGAGTTCTTTGGATCTTCTTCAGGCCGACTTGGACTCGTTCCAATTTTGGTGCGCAACAAATTTACTAGCTTTAAATTGCTCTAAATTTAAGCATATGACATTTCACCAAGTGAAGCCAGCAATGAAATCTTATGTAATAGATTGTACGCCTTTGGAGCGTATATCTATTGCAAATGATCTAGGTGTCCTTTTTGATCCGAAATTGAATTTTAACATGCATATTTCATCTATAGCTAACAAAGCGTTGGGTTTACTTGGATTTGTTAAAAGATGTGCTAAAGAGTTCGATGATCCGTACCTCACTAAGGTTCTTTACACATCGCTGGTTCGTCCAATACTCGAGTATTGCTCATGCGTTTGGTCCCCTGTTTCTCAAAAGTATATAAAGCGTCTTGAGTCAGTTCAAAAGCAACTTTGCATTGCGCGGCCTTAATTGGGACTCAAGTCTCCACCTTCCTCCATACAGAAGTAGACTTCTTCTTATTAACTTACCCACTCTGGAAAATCGGAGAATATTACTGGGGGTATTGTTCATCCATAAGCTCATTATTGGAGAAATTGATTCTGCGGACCTCCTCAGCCGCTTGCTTTTTGCGGTTCCCCCTAGAGTATCCAGACACTGCGTTCCTTTTTATTTACGCCTTTGTCGACGAAACTTTGCTAAAAATAATCCTCTTCTTATCTGGTGCGCGCACTACAATGACTTGTATAGCTGCATCAGTCTTGAATGTACTTTTGCCACTATACGTAATGCAATACTTGCCTATCTAATTTAAGAGATACAAGCTAATTTAATTTGCCGGCATTTTATTCCTTCCATAAAAAACAGGAACTATCTCGCTTAAGGATGGAGGAACATTTATCAACATGTATCATTAAGAAGGAACAAAACAGAACTGTGTTGATTGGAATCTGGTGCATTCCAACAACGTAAAAAACATGCTTTTTCATGAGTCACTGACCGGAATCGTATGCATTCCGGCAGTATAATCTTATGGGTCAGGCATCGAGCTGATTGGAATCTGGTGCATTCCAACAACACAGGTCATGCTACTTTTTTATGTCTTGTGATGGCGTATCCTCATTACACTACTCTGAGTACTGCCGGATTCCCATGACATGCTGATTGGAATCTTGTTGCATTCCAACAGGGATATTGGAATCCACTGCATTCCAAAATCATGCTGAGCGGAATCTGATGCATTCTGCCAGTATAAGATTTCGGCATAAGATCTTATTTCTGCTCATATTTCTCATTATTATTATATTCTGAAATTAAATAGTAATGTTCATTAATATTTCTTTGTTTGTAATATAACATTGTTGAAATCTCGATATATCTTAAATTTTATCTTTTAAGTTGTATATCTATATATCTTTTATATTATGCAGTCGACCATAGTTTGTCGACTTTAAATAATAAATAAATAAATAAATAAATAAATAAATAAATAAATATGTGCATGTGTCCGTAACAAGTTGCATGTTTTTCAACCGTATGCATTTAGATTCATTCTCTCACTTTGTTCTCTTACGAGGAGTTTGACTCCGTTCAGGAGAGGTTTCAATGTATGCCGATAAGGGCTTCGCTCCGTTTTTAAATATTGTACCTAAAACTTGGATGAAAAACTGTCCAGCCAATGGAGGTATCCACCTAATAGAAGTGTCCGTTCGGAGGGGTTTCTCTGTGTATGTGTGTTTGTACATATACATATAGTAAATGTATAGTAGATTAGCCACATCTTTACTGTCCCACAGCGCGCTCTGTGACAAATGATACGTCAGTCAATGTCGATTTTCGCAAGGGATAACTTGCATAAAATACTTGTTTATATATAAATTAATCAAAATTAAAAATAAATAAATAAATACATCTAATATTAACCGGTTTACGTTTACCAAGTATTCATTGCCTTGAAGTTCACACGTTTTGATCTTTAATAACTGAATTGAATGAAAATCTGTGCTGTTTGTAAAAAAATTAATTGAAAGAATTCATTGACTGTGTAAACAAATAAATTTGAAAACTAATGAATGAATGAATAAATGTAAAAGTGTTGTTTATTTTTAAATATTTATTATTTGTTGCCTCTTCAAAACTAAAAGCGTTAAATAAGTGTTTAAATGTGAAATTTATTCAATATTTTCTTCTAGCTGTGAATCAATTCTGTACAGTTATTGAATAGACTTTTTATACTCAGTTGAGCAGAGCTCACAGAGTATATTAAGTTTGATTGGATAACGGTTGGTTGTACATATATAAAGGAATCGAGATAGATATAGACTTTCATATATCAAAATAATCAGGATCGAAAAAAAATTTGATTGAGCCATATCCGTCCGTCCGTCCGTCCGTTAACACGATAACTTGAGTAAATTTTGAGGTATCGTGATGAAATTTGGTATGTAGGTTCCTGAGCACTCATCTCAGATCGCTACGATATCGGACTATAACCACGCCCACTTTTTCGATATCGAAAATTTCGAAAAACCGAAAAAGTGCGATAATTCATTACAAAAGACAGATAAAGTGACGAAACTTGGTAGATGGGTTGAACTTATGACGCAGAATAGAAAATTAGTAAAATTTTGGACAATGGGCGTGGCACCGCCCACTTTTAAAATAAGGTAATTTAAAAATTTTGCAAGCTGTAATTTGGCAGTCGTTGAAGATATCATGATGAAATTTGGCAGGAACGTTACTCCTATTACTATATGTACGCTTAATAAAAATTAGCAAAAACGGAGAAGGACCACGCCCACTTTTAAAAAAAAATTTTTTTTAAAGTAAAATTTTAACAAAAAATTTAAAATCTCTACAGTATATAAGTAAATTATGTCAACATTCAACTCCAGTAATGATATGGTGCAACAAAATACAAAAATAAAAGAAAATTTCAAAAAGGGCGTGGCTCCGCCATTTTTCATTTAATTTGTCTAGGAAACTTTTAACGCCATAAGTCGAACAAAAATTAACCAATCCTTTTGAAATTTGGTGGGGGCATAGATTTTATGACATTAACTGTTTTCTGTGAAAATGGGCGAAATCGGTTGATGCCACGCCCAGTTTTTATACACAGTCGTCCGTCTGTCCTTCCGCATGGCCGTTAACACGATAACTTGAGCAAAAATCGACATATCTTTAATGAACTAAGTTCACGTGCTTACTTGAACTCACTTTATCTTGGTATGAAAAACGAACGAAATCCGCCTATGACCACGCCCACTTTTTCGATATCGAAAATTACGAAAAATGAAAAAAATGCCATAATTCTATACCAAATACGAAAAAAAGGGTGAAACATGGTAAGGTAATTGGATTGTTTTATTGACGCGAAATATTACTTTAGAAAAAACTTTATAAAATGGTTGTAACACCTACCATATTAAGTAGAAGAAAATGAAAAAGTTCTGCAGGGCGAAATAAAAAACCCTTAAAATCTTGGCAGATATTACATATATAAATAAAGTAGCAGTATCCAACAGATGATGTTCTGGGTCACCCTGGTCCACATTTTGGTCGATATCTGGAAAACGCCTTCACATATACAACTACCACCACTCCCTTTTAAAACTCTCACTAATACCTTTAATTTTATACCCATATCGTACAAACTCATTCTAGAGTCACCCCTGATCCACCTCTATGGCGATATCTCGAACAGGCGTCCACCTATAGAACTAAGCCCACGCCCTTTAAAAATACTCATTAACACCTTTCATTTGATACCCATATCGTACAAACATATTCTAAAGTCACCCCTGGTCCACCTTTATGCCGATATCTCGAAAAGGCGAACACCTATAGAACGAAGGCCCACTCCCTTTTAAAAATACTCATTAGCACCTTTCATTTGATACCCATATCGTACAAACAAAGTCTAGAGTCACCCCTGGTCCACCTTTATTGCGATACCTCGAAAAGGCGTCCACCTATAGAACTAAGGCCCACTCCCTTTTAAAATACTCATTAACTCCTTTCGTTTGATACCCATATTGCACAAACGAATTCTAGAGTCACCCCTGGCCCACCTTTATGGCGATATCTCGAAACGGCGTCCACCTATGGAACTAAGGATTACTCCCTTTTAAAATACTCATTAACACCTTTCTTTTGATACCCATATTGTACAAACAAATTCTAGGGTCACCCCTGGTCCACCTTTATGGCGATATCTCGAAACGGCGTCCACCTATGGAACTAATGATTACTCCCTTTTAGAATACTCATTAACACCTTTCATTTGATACCCATATCGTACAAACGCATTCTAGAGTCACCCCTGGTCCACCTTTAAGGCGATATCTCGAAAAGGCGACCACCTATATAACAACCACCACTCCCTTTTAAAACCATCATTAATACCTTTAATTTGATACCCATATCGTACAAACACATTCTAGAGTCACCCCTGGTCCACCTTTATGGCGATATTTCGAAACGGCATCCACCTATAGAACTAAGGCCCACTGCCTTTTAAAATACTCATTAACACCAGTCGTTTGATGCCCATATTGTACAAACAAATTCTAGGGTCACCCCTGGTCCACCTTTTTGGCAATATCTCGAAACGGCGTCCACCTATGGAACTAAGGATTACTCCCTTTTAAAATACTCATTAACACCTTTCATTTGATACCCATATCGTACAAACGCATTCTAGAGTCAACCCTGATCCACCTATGGCGTCCACCTATAGAACTATGGCCCACTCGCTCATTAAATACTGTTTAATGCCTTTCATTTATACACATGTCATATAAACACATTCCAGGGTTTCCCTCGGTTCATTTTCCTACATGGTTATTTTCCTTATGTTGTCACCATAGCTCTCAACTGAGTATGTAATGTTCGGTTACACCCGAACTTAACCTTCCTTACTTGTTTCTTTTTATTTTGATAATTACAGTTATGCATTCAGTTATAATTAAGTTAAAAGTTTATCTATATAACTATCTCAACAACACCATTGATATATGCATTAGAGAGTATTACACAAAAAAGTTCAAGTGTTTCCCCCATCTACCAATAAAAGAAAAAAATTTTCTGTTGCAGCCTATAGTTCATTTCTATAGTTCAACTCACCCAAATTAAAGCTTGGTTATTTGCAGTGGTCTATTTTAAAGATTAATTTAAGGCACATTCGATTCATGGGAACAGATAACCAATGATGGGAAATATTTTTTTTAAAGCTTTTATTCAGTTTTTTTCTAAAACCAACACCCTGTACTGAGGATAAGATTTTGAATTGGTCTAGTTTTTTTGTAAAAAGGATAATTAGGATTAGGATAATATAAACAAATACATATAAGGTGTGATATACCTCCGAGGAGATTTAGGCCTAGCTTCTTTTACGAATTGCGTCGTGCTACTTTCTTATTTTGCTACAAGTTCCAACAAAAGTAACAACTTATCACTTATAAAAATCGAAAAACAAAAATAGAACATTTATTGAAAACCTGAATTTCGCTGCTTCAACAGGGTGTTCCACATATTTGAAATTCTCGCTACAAGACACAAGTTCTAATACGTTCTATTGGTCATTTAATATTTAAAATAGAACTACACAATATTATATGGTTTTACATATTAGGCTTACAGTCATTAACTGGTTAGCTAATAGCACTTAATTAAAGATATGTAAATTGTGTAATTGTAATTGATTTATATTAAAATGAGGGAAAATTGGAAAGTTCATGTAAGTCATGAGCTGTAATTGATTCGAGAAAAAATGTTGAATAATGTACGAACCTTTGTTTTTAAGTATAAGCGATTGGAAAATATATATGTATATGTACGTATGCGTACATATCGTTAAATAAACTATTACCAGCTGAATGGCAGTTCAATATATTGTTATTGTCTAATTGCAAACCGCAACCGAGGAAGCACTTCGATAACAAACCGATAGCTCGTCGATAGCAAATCGATTACAGACCGATAATTCGTAAATAAAAATCGATAAATTGTCGACAACAAAGTTATTTTTTTTCGGTAACTTTTCAATAACAAACCGTCAAATAAATCGTCGATAAAACATCGATAACTAGTCGGTATAAAACCAATTATTCATTCATATTCAGCACTTCCACAAAAAATGAAGAATCGTATGTATACTTCGCATCGATAATCTTTCAATAAGAATCCGATAACAAATTGAAAATGAAATGAATAACATGCTCTTAAGGCATTGATAATAAACCGACAGCTCGCAGATAATACCGTTGTTATTGTTAGCAAACCATTAACACCTCGATACATATCGATAGCACGGCATCCGGTTTCTGTCTTGGTTTCCTGTTTTCCCCTTTTCTTTGCGATAAACAGTCGAAAAGAAATGCATAACACACACTTAACCAGTCCTAAAAAAAATACGCTACCTACAGGCTACGTTAAAAGCGAGCGCAACAAGAAGAGTGTTTTGAACGCTACCATGAGTTGAAAAATGAAACGAGAAGCTTTTACAGAAAGAAAAAAGAGAGGCTGAAAGCCATGAGTGCGAGGAGCTTGAGCTACTAGCCACGATGAATAATGTCCGCAAAATGTTTGGAAAAAATTCAGCAACAGACGGAAGGTTTTAAGTCTGGGACAAATTGCTATAAGAACGAAAACGGCAACCTTGTTATCGATGTAGATAGAGTGATTAGTCTATAGAGGTAACACTTCTCTGCTCTCTTAAAGATTTATCGAAAAAAATGTAAGGATAAAAGCAAAATTTGGAACCCTGACAAGTTTGGTCCCCACGTAACGTTTATAATTCATATTTTGAAAAGCACCTACTTATAGTAAAACATGTTGCAATGTCGAGATCGGTGCCAAAGTTGCCATAGCATACGTTTTATGAAGATTTCATTACCAAAGCAGTAGCTTTTTACCTATATGCCCTTGTTGGGGAATGTTATTTTGAGAATACAACGGGGCTCGGGTATTACTACTTCATGATTATATAAAGAAAAAATAGTGCCACGTTCTCTGAGTTCGTTTTAGTCGTTTACTTTTTACCTATTTTCGTGATTACCTTAGTTGTTCCATAAAGTAATATATAAACCGTATCAGTCTTGCATATTCTGGATTGAGCTCAAGTCCCATACTTACTATAAAGATTATCTGATACGAATTCTTAAAAATATTTTCCCATCGCAATACTTTAATTACACAGACGCGCATTCAGCCTGCACTTATAAATCGATATTACTGAAAAACAATTTACCTATAAATGGTCACATAGAAATCCCGGAATAAAAAGTCTTACAAAACAAGTAAGAAAGTCTAAGTTCGGGTAAAACCGAACATTTTATAACCAGCTGTGCACTTGAAACTCTGCTGTTATTTACTTTGTGTGGTTAATAGACGATTTCGCTCATTTTCAGAGCAAACAATTGTAGCTATATGAAAGAGTCGTCACTCGATACTTTGGCACATTACTCGATGTTTTCTCAAGGTAGTCGCTGATTTTTTTTCAGATATGTTTATAAAAATTGCTTGTATACATTGTCTCTTTTCAAATTAATTAATTAATTGGCTATGCAAAAAATGTGTATGTCAAACTTCTTTCGGATTGGGAGATTTTGGTTCGAGTTATGGCATTAATGGTATTTTGGAAAGAATAACAAAAAAAGGGGCGGGTCACACCCATTTTCAAAATATGTTTAAGTTTTGTTCTTAGCTCAACCATACCATTACTGAGGTAGAATATTAGTCAAGTGTAGTTTAATACCATAGAGTTATTGCAAGCGTTGCTAAGGTTAGAAAAAGTGGACGTGGTCTTTAACCGATTTTGATTATCTTCACACAGTCTATAGAATTTTACAAGGATAGTGTCTCTGCCATACTTCAATATCTGTTACGACTTTCGATTTACGGCTTGTTAAACTTCAAAATTTTCTTCTTCTAAATGTGGATGGTGTCACGTCAATATTCCAATGTTTTTTTTTTTTTGGAATTTATGTTTTGCGTCATAAAACCAATCCATCTACCAAATTTCATTAGCTAAGCGGTATTCGCTTTAGAATCATCTAATTTTTGCCATTTTTTTAATTTTCGATATCGAAAAAGTGGGCGTGGTTATCGTCCGATTTCGCTCATTTTCAATAACAATCTATTCTGGGTGCAGATAAGTCCTTATATTTGGTGAAGATATCTCAATATTTGTTCATGTTATCGTGTTGAAGGACGGACATGGCTTAATCTAATTTTTTTCGATACTGATGATTTTGATATATGAAAGTCTATATCTATCTCGATTCCTTTATACCTGTTGAACGAAACGTTATCAAAGTTATAATACCCTGAGTACAAGTACAGCTGGGTATAAAAATTTATTTGTCAACATGATAGATAATAACTTGTTTACAAATATCGTACATTGCTATGGATATGGGCGCAATACAATAAAAAAATCAACAAAATGCATTGAATGTAAAATAAAAAGGAAATTAAATGATGCGAAACATATATAAATCTCTTTTATTGGAAGCTATAATTGGAGATTTAAAAAAATATAAAACATACATATTAGGGTGGGTTGATTTATATGGACGAAAGTTAACCGATATCGCGCCGTCGATTTGTCGATAGGATTTGGGCTCAGGAAAAAAAAATCCACAACGCATACCCAAAAAAATAAATTTCGAGCCGGCGAAATTTCATTTTTTGACTTTTTTCGACTTTGATTTTTAAGGTTTTCTTCATGACCTACTAAACAAATTTTCATACATAAAAAAATATTTTTTCAAAAAACTTATCGCCAACGTTTTTAGCGGATATTTTTGGGTCGGACAGGGTATACATGAAAATTTTAAAATCAAATGAAAATTTTTTTAGTAGATAATGAAGAAAACCTTAAAAATCAAAGTCGAAAAAAAGTCAAAAAATGAAATTTTGCTGGCTCGGAAATTATTTTTTTGGGTATGCGTAGTGGAACTTTTTTCCTAAGCCCAAATCCTATCAAAAAATCGATGGCGCGATATCGGTTAATAAATCGACCCAGTCTATATACATACATATATACCCACTTAAAAAAAAAAACTTGACAGCATTAACAGTTGTGAGAGATTAAATTTAGCCGGGAAATACTAGATATATTAATAGAAAAGGATAAAAATGATGAAAAGAATATATAAATATTTTGCATTTTTTTTTTCGTTTTTCTTTTTGGAAAAGTATTAACAGAAGTCAATTTACAAAGGGTAGCCTTGTTGCGCTATTATTAATGCCGCCATTGACAAACGTCATTCAATTAAAATGTCGCGTCGAAGGGAAGACAAAAATTGTTGTTATGTCTACGAGACTCGCTAAAATGCGGTTGAGCGAGTTGTAACTGTGACGCATAGATTGTGATAATTTCATTCGTGAGTGACTCATATTCAGGAAAGAGACAGTCAAGTAGGGCTTTGAATTAGGGTGGTACGTTACAGCAGCGAACAGAAAAACAACAGTGGCAGTTTATTTTATCGAAATTTTTTAATTAGATGCCCCTTTTTTGTAAATTTTGGAAAAATCTTCTGAAACTATGCAAACCAATCTTAAAAAGTTTTTCAATAAAACACGAAAATTCGAGAAAGTTTTACAAAAATTTCGAACTTTTTATTTAGGGTTCTCTGAATTTGTTTGAGTATGCAGTTTTGTGGCCCAATCCATTTAACTCGAATAAAGTAAAACTTTTCGGTCTCTCAAAATTCGCATTGATTGACAATTGACAATTCTTTTCCAGAGAGAGTTTCAGATTTTCGTTCATATAAAAAAATCACAATTTATATGAGGCAAATCTTAAACACACTTCGAAAAAAATGCTTCAAAAATAAATGCGAATTTTGAGGTATTTATAAGTTCTAGTTTGTAAAACGTAAGACCAAAATTTATTGGGCTACAAGACTGCATATTCAAAAAGATTCAGGGAACTCCAAATAGAAAACTTCGGAATCTTCGTACAATTTTTTCGAATTAAAAAACTTTATTTTTACAGGGACCCTTACTGCTACTTCTTTTATTTAATTATAAATGCCTTCAAAATAAATATTTTCTGAAATTAAATTTTTTCGTCCGAAGAATATTATTAAATCCGGACTTTTGTTTTATAAGTTCGAAAATAATTGTTAAATCTGGACTTTAATTTTTAAGGACTATGGAACGACTCGTCAAAATGAGACGATTTTATTTTTTCTTGTTTCAACACAAAGCGGTGTGTAAAATTTCGAGGCAATATCTCAATTTTATCAAACTTTATGGCAAAAAACCGGCGCAAGTTTACTATAATAAAGTATAAGTATAGTACCATTAGAGTTGGTTTTAGTTCATCTTCGTACTAACAAAAACTTTCAAATTACTGTATAAGTTTCAAATCCAGACACTTGGAAGAATCTCTTGGTGAGATATTCGTTTTATTTGGATGATCCGTTCCTTAGTTATAAGGCCGGACTTTTATTTGTCCTTAAAAAATGAAAGCCCAGATTTTACTTTTATTTTCGTACTTATAAAATAAAAGTTCGGATTTCACTTTTATTTGTGGATCTTTTTGAAAAGATTCCGAAAAATAAAAAGGATACATGATTCGTAATGAAAACTCCATGGGTATCCCCGGGATCACATAAACTTTCGCCTGGGACAATATATTTACCCGAACTTTTTTGACTCAAAAAAGAAAAGAAACGTTCCTGCATTTTTAAGATTGGTTTGCAAAGTTTCAGTTACAAAATCGATAGAAGTTTTTTCGAAAAAAAAGAAATTCCTTGATGAAATTTGCTAAAAAAGCCGCTGCTATTTTTATGTATGCTGCTGTATATATTGACCCTTTCAATATTAGTATCAAAAAGCAGAGATGCCAGCTAAGTACTACGTTTAAAGAAGATTTTTTTTTAATTTTTTCTGAAATCTTCCTCTATTTTTCTTCCTTTATATTAGGTCGGTTGAATGTTTGTCCGCTTTTCATACAAATCTTGCAATCGATTTTTAAGTAACTTTTCAGTGACGTGAAACGTGAAACCTCAGACACAGGTTAAGACACCGTTACAAAAGAGCAAAATGAGAAAAAAAATCCGTTAGGTGGCGCACAGATCGAAAAAATAGAGAATAATTAGGAAATTTGAAACCTGTTTTTAAGTAACTTCTCGATGAGCTAGAGGCTAAAAATTTAGAGCTTAATTCAGAGGTCGATGTTACAATACAAAAACTTTCCCTGGGGGCGCACGGACTTTCATATTTAGAAAAATCACGGAGGAAATTTTGGGATTGATTTTTATGTAAGTTCTCATTGAGCTACAAGTGTAAAACTTAACAGATAGGTTAAGACACCGAGAAAATGTAAAAAAAAAGAAAATAAAAATAAAATAAAAAAACGTTAAGCCTTTTTTTATATAAATGGACAAAAATCAGCGAAAAATGTCTCCTTATATAGACGTATTCTTGCTAAACTTTGATTTTTAAATTTTGGCATAGAAATTGCAAAAATATTTAAAATAAAATATCTCCTTTCTTACCAACTTTCCAATCAAAGTATTGTGCGCTCCACTTTTATATTTTTATTTCTCATAAATATTTTGGCAATTTCTATACCAAAATTTAAAAATCAAAATTTAGAAGGAATATGTCTTTATATAAGGAGACATTTCGCTGATATTTGTCCATTTATATAAAAGATGTGCTTAACATTTTTTTATTTCATTTTTGTTTTAGAAAACATTTAAAATTCAAAACGATGTATCCCATTCCATTGTCATTTCGATATGATTTTCTATTTGGGAGTACCCTAGTGTACTTTTAAGTGCCACTGCATACAAATTTATGTAAGTGCTTGAGTTTTATAATGTATTTGTTTACATTGTATGTAATTTCATGCTTCTTTCCTAGATTATGATCCTTTGTGTGGCATTCAATCCATTCTCTACCTAAAAATGGCAACTTAGTTGTTATGAAAGAAGATTGCCCGACTAATTTGTGACAAAAATGACCCATAAAAGACATTTTGCTGTCAAAATAATATTTTGTGTCGATTTACATTTGTTTCATTGGCATTTGAAAGCGAAGATTTGGTAAATGACTTGGAATGGAAAATTTGTTGGCGACAATTGAATAGAAAAGATTACTTTTTGACATTGAATGACGTTACAAGCGCATGCACATATGTTTGTAACTGATATCTTACGAGGATCATGTCATATAAACAAAGATGTGTAAATGTGTATGCAAAAAATAATTAGGGTGATATATGAATATATGTATTTGTAATGCAACAAGACATAAAAACATGAAGGGACTTGACTACCCTATCCCAGTTCATTGAATTCGTGATTCGTTTTTATTAATTTCAATGACAATGTCATTGTTCGTTGATACCATTGAACGTTACGAATATTACATTATACCAATTCCATATATTGTCCGAAATCTATAGTTGTCATGTGCCGCAAGTGTGATACACGGATTTACATGGCATGAAAAATAAAATTTAACTGCTTAAAATTGAATTACTTCGATTTTAGTTACGTATTTACAATATTTAAATAAAATTTATTCGTATAAAATCATTGAATACAATTTAAAGTAGATGTGGATCAATTATCTGAATTCTTTCTCAAGCAATGTATTTCATCTTTGGTAGAACCAATACTATTCTTATTTAATTTGTCCCTTAGATCAGGTAACTTTTTGGATGAGTGGAAAATTACATCGGTAATTCCAGTTTTTAAATCTGTAAGTAAAAATGATGCAACGAACTATAGACCAATTTCTAAAACAACTAATACTGCCAAATTGTTTGAAAAGATCATTAGCTCAAAGCTTTCATTTGCTATCCAACCATACATATCGCTGTCCCGACATGGTTTTATACTAGGTCGATCTACAGTTACTAATCTTGCTGTTTTTTCTAATTACTGCATCTCGGCGTTTGCAGATGGTTTGCAAGTTGATTCCATCTATACGGATGTTGTTGTTGTTGTTGTAGCGATAAGGTTGCTCCCCGAAGGCTTTGGGGAGTGTTATCGATGTGATGGTCCTTTGCCGGATACAGATCCGGTACGCTCCGGTAACACAGCACCATTAAGGTGCTAGCCCGACCATCTAGGGAACGATTTATATGACCACGTTAAACCTTCAGGTCATCCTTCCCTCCCCACCTCCACCCCCAACTTCCATGAGGAGCTTGGGGTCGCCAGAGCCTCGTCTGTTAGTGAAACAGGATTCGGCGCGGATAGGTGAGGTTGACAATGGGGTTTGGAGAAGCCATATATTGCGCTGGCAACCTGAAGGGTTGCGCTACACAACCCCTTGAATCTGGTATTTTAGTCGCCTCTTACAACAGGCATACCTACCGCGGGTATATTCTGACCCCCTAACCAGCTGGGGAATACGGATCTATCTAAAGCATTTGATAGAGTATCTCATACCTTATTAATTCACAAACTACAGTTATTTGGATTTCACTCATCATTTTTAGCCTGGGTGAAATCATATCTAACACATAGAGTTAATTTTGTGGTTTTTGATGGTGTAAAATCATTTTCATATATAGCAACTTCTAGGGTTCCTCAAGGAAGTATTCTTGGTCCTCTATTCTTTGCTATTTTAATCAATGATTGTTCAAAGGGCTTTATTTTATGCCGACGACTTAAAGATATTAAAAAAGATAAAAACTATCTCTGATTTTGAAACATTACAGTTTGAAATAAAAAATTTTCAAGAATGGTGCCTTCATAATAAACTATCTATTAATATTGATAAATGTTGCTCGGTTACCTTCTGTAAAATTAGGTCACCACTTCAGTCTTCGTATTGTATTTCTGATACTGTCTTTAGTTCCATTAATAGAATCAAAGACCTTGTTGTTGTATTTGACTCAAACCTTACATTTACTGAACATTTGAATTATATCATACCTAAGGCGTATTCCTCGTCAGGGTTTATTCGGCGCAATAGCTCTGAATTTTAAGGATCCATACACAAAACAATTGCTTTATAATACTTTTGTGAGATCTAAATTGGGATATGCTTCTATAATCTGGAATCCATTTTATGAAGCACATACTAATATAATTGAAAGGATCCTAAAAAGTTTTTAAAATTCGCCTTGTCCGGTATTAGGTCCGATTTACCTATTCCATCTTATGTTTCTCGTTGCAAATTGATTAGTTTGCATACTCTTGCCAGTAGAAGATTTATTTCCTGTTTAGTAGTTCATGATGTCTTAAATGGAGTTATCGACTGTCCTTATTTATTACATTGCATAAAACTTAATGTTCCAGCACGATGTCTGTGTCATAATGATTTATTTGCAGTTGATCTTTGCAAAACAAAATATGCTAAGAATGAATATATTATCAGACTACTTATTAACTGAATTTAACTTGCTATCTAGGGAAATAAATTTAGATACATATATTTGCTAATCGTAATGAATTCAAACAAATACTATTCTTGTACTATTCATAAATTTTTAAATATTAATTCTTAGTCTGAAAGGTTTGTAAACCATTGACTTAAATAAATAAATAAATAAATAAATAACAAAAAAGACGAAACGTTTGTGTTTTAATTTGGACCTTGAGCCAGCAAAAAACATATATTAAATAAATAATAAATAAATAAATGTATACATTCGACCAAATACATTAGCGTGTGCGGCAATTCCATTATTTTTAAAAATATTTTGCAAAAAATTGCATTTCGATCAAATTATAGAAACTCTCACAGAAAAAATTTCGTATTCGATTTTTTACGTTCGCCTTTTTTGTTTGGCAATTTTTAAGCAAAAACAAAAATCAAGTTGGATAAATCAGAGTGTACCAATATAAGCCTCAAAGTGGCAATACCTTTTCTCCACATACATTTTTTAATCAAAATCTAAAAACAAAGGAAACTTTTCGTGTATAGAAGAAAATGATCATCATTGCTGAAAACTTTCGTCAGTCACCCTAATATATATATATATATATATACATACTTCTTAATGCAAATACTATCATTGTATGTATGTAGGTGTTTAAATAAAGAAAATTACTACTGTTACTCGTGGCAACACGGATGTAGACAATGGTAATCATTGTGTCATATTTTAAGAGCATTGGTAGTATTAAACGTACATCTGTACATTTATAATGATATATGATGGAAGCTGAAATTGCTATTGTTGTAGCCAAAAGTTTAATAAAGGATTTCCATAATTATTATAATTGCTATGAATTTAATAAGTTTTCTTACTGCCAACGACCGGCTGCTGTCAATTGTTAGCAAGTTTCTTATTAACGGCTCAAGATTGTGGGTGTGTATCTGGGGTTTGTGGGATTATTTCTTATTTGCTTTGGTAAAATCACAGCTTTCGTGGATATTTTGTAGCTATTCGGTTGGTGCTACACAAGAACGAAATCGTTGTCAATAACCCATATACCGACAGCTGAGTTGAAGCTCAGCCTATCTCGACTACCGTTTCGAAAACGCCCTACTGCGGGAAATGTTTAAATAACGGCATATTTCAATATTGGTTTTAAAAACGACCTACATATGTGAATCAAAATTTTAGAAATTTTGTAAATCAAAAATTGTGTATCAAAAATTCATAAACGACCTATCTGAGCTTAAATTCAATACATTTGGGTATTGGCTGAGACGTTTATGAAAACCGAATTCGGAAAAAGAGCGTTTTTGGAACAAATTCTGATATAGGGTGATTTTGAAAAATATTCTCAGATAAGGCTTTCTCGATCTGACAGCTGCTTATTTTATTTTTATTTACTTTAATTAATTTTATAATATTTTATGTTTTTAAATAAAATTTTTTTTATTTTAAATATTATTTTATTTTATATTACTTTATTTTATTTTTATTTATTTTTTGTTGTATTTGATTGGTTTATTTTTTTGTTTTATTTCATTTAATTTTTTATTTTATTTTATTAGTTTAATTATTAATTATTATTATTATTAATTTTTTTTATTTATAATTATTAATTAATCAAATTTAATATTATTTGTTTTAAGATAAATATGTATTTCTTCTGCGACCTATTAATTCTTATAGAATATAATTTGTGAAAACTGGCTGGAGGTCAGGTTTATTAAAGAACACAACGTTTTTTTGATTTTCCCCATATATTTCAACCTCTTTCAGAGATCGTCTTCAGAGATATATGAATTCAATTTTAATTGTTATCAGCAACTGCTTGGTTAGCTGTGCAATTTTTAGTTCAATTTTTTAATAAACCTGACCTCGAGCCAGTTTTCACAAATTATGTTCTATTATTTGTTTTTATTTTTTAATTTAATTTGATTTCATTACATAATACTTAGTATTTTGTTTTGTTTGATTTCATTTTGATTTATTTTATTTAACTTTATTTTGTTTTATTTTCGTTTATTTTATTTTATTTTTTTTATTTTATTTTGTTCAATTTTATTTTAGTTTATTTTGTGCTTTTTCATTTTATTTTTTATATTTTATTTGGCTAATTTTTTATATCAATTAATTTGATTTTTATTTTATTTTTTTTTATTTAATATTTTTTAAAATTTTGTTTCATCTTATTTTTGTTATGTTATATTATATTTTATTTTATTGTATTTTCTTTTAGTTTTATTTATTTCAGTGAAAATTAAAGAGCTACGTATTTACTTCTGCTCCATCTGCATTACATCAAAGCACACATTTATATCATATGTTATTTAACTTAATTTTTTTAAGTTTATTTCATCATATTTTACTATATTTTTTTGTTTTGTTTTATTTTTTTTATTATATTTAATTTAATTTTATTAAATAATATTTAGTTAATTCTTTTGATTTAATTTAATTTGATTTTATTTTCATTTTACACAATTTTTTATTTTATTTCAATTAGTTATTTGTTAAGAAAATTTAAATAAATTTAATTTATTTATTTTTTGATATTTTTATTTTTTTGTTTTTTTTATAAAATTTAGTAGCCTTGAATGTTGCAATTAATTAGATTAGTTGAGCTGAAATGCCGCGGTTACATACATACGTACGTATGTGTTAAGCTAATCTAGTTGTCATATCAATGTTGTTATTGTATACATGATTTTTGTTTACACTTACTATTTATGAAAATTGTTTATTTTTACGGGACTTTTCCAAATTGTTTATATTTTTGTCCCTTCTTTTGTTTTCTCGACCACATTGTAATTTTTTAGTCATATACCCAATCAGTCGATCACGTGTTCATATTTATGTTCTGTGTAATTAACTATTGTTATTGTTTTGTCTTCATCCCTGATGATGACTTCAGGTTGAAGTCGAAATATCGGCCAATATTTAAATTTATGAATATAAAACAAACAAAAAGGAAGTTTTATTCATTAACCGCGGCCTTTCAGCTCAACTAATCTAATTAATTATTTATTTTTTTGTTCTGTTTGAATTTATTATATAATACTTAATTTTTTGTTTCTAAATTAATTAAAATAAATTTATTTTATGTTTTTTAATTTTATTTGTTTAATTTTTTATTTAATTAAATTTTTTATCTTATTTTTGTTATATTATATTTTATTGTATTTTCCTTAAATTTTTTTATTTGTTTGCAGCAAAAAGATATTTCAGAAAAATTAAACCGATACATTTTTTCCTTACGCACTTCACTACATAAAATCAAAGATTCATATCACTTTGTGCTACCTTCACATTTATTTCGTTTACTTCCGCATTCCCTCAAATGTCCTTGCTTTTCTGTGCAATATAAAATTCATTTCATTCACACATGACCAATCAATTTACACTTTTACTCTTCTGTCCATCTTCACTACCAAATGTACTCACCTCACCCATATTCCTCTGTTTCACATTCTCAATTGTATTTTCGCCTGCAGGTTCGTTTTTATTTGACATTCACTTCAAACAAATTTAATCAATATTTCATTAAAACTGATAGTTTGAGTTATTTGTTTTGTCTTTGTTGTTTCTTTCCTTTTATTTATTTGCCACTTTAGGTGGCTCTTTGTGCCAAACGCTTTCAAGAGAAATGAAAGAAATTACAAATTGTTCCAGCTTGATTCTGATTAGAAGTTGTTTGCAGCGGCATTAACCGGTGTTAGCCACAATCATTAGATTCGTTTTGTTGGATGCCCTTTGTGAATTAAACATAATATAAATAAATAAACATATGATTGCATATTGCAATAGATAAACATATGATTGCATATATCAATTTCTTTTGTTTTGTTTGATATGTGTGTTTAAATAGAATTTGTTTTCTGGGTACACGTGTGCATGATTGTTTAAATTTTTGCTAAGTGGCTACTTATTGCTTGTCGCTTCATCGCTTTAGGTCCTTTTGTTAGTGACAACTTGAGGGATTTAATTCCGGGACATTACACATTAAAACTTTTCCCATTAGTTATCTTTGTTTTATACATAAAATTTTTACAGCGCCACCTAAGGGTTTTCAGATAACCCTTGTTTTTGCTTATGTGAATCTTTTTTCTATCAAAAATCGAATCCAACTTTATGTGTATTACTTGCAACAAATTTGCAAAACTCTGCAGCTCAATCTCAAAAACGTTTAAAAAAATTATAAAGTTCTACAAAATTTTACAGATATTTCTCGATTAGAGTTTTCTATTTTTTTAGTGTGGAGTTTTGTATCCCAATCAATTTAAGTATAACAAAATACAAGTTACAGATCTATCGAAATTCGCATTCCTTTTTGAAATCTCTTTTTCTGAAGTGTCTTCTAGATATCTTCCATAAGAAGTGCACATAGTTCTAATTTTTAAATGGAAGTAAATCTAAAACACCCTTCGTAAAAAATATTGTCAAAAACAATACGAAGTTTGAGAGATCTTGGACTTGTGATGCTAGATTTGATTGAGCTACATAACTGCATACTCAACAAGATTTAAAAAAACTCTAAATAAAAAGTTCGAGAATTTTCACAAGATTTTTGTTAAATTATCGAAAATAAAAAAACCAAGAATTTAGCTGATGAAATTTGATAAAAATTAACTATGATATTCTAGCGCTTGCCACTGTACTTACATTATAGGAGCTTCTGTATTGATTCTATTGTTTGGCATCACGTAATATTTGTTTATCGTACCTGATTTTTTTTTTTTTTTTGTTAGCCACTTACCAAGTTTCAAATATTTCGCCAGTGTAGGTAATGTTTTTTGCTGGGTCAGTATCAAATTCTTTTAAATACTTTGTTTTACTTAATTTTATTTTATTTCATTTTTATTGTTATTTTATTTTATTCTACTATTGAATTAAATTATATGTTAAGGATAAATTAAAAGGAGCACGACGCAAATTGGAAGAGAAACTTGGCCTAAAATCTCTTCGGAGGTTATCACCCCTTCAATATATTTATTTATTTATTAAATTATATTATATTTTATTTTATTATACTTTATTAATTTTTTTATATTTTATTTTATTGACAATTATTTTTAATTTTTCTTTGCTTTATTTTATTTTATTTGTTTGTTTTTATATTTAATTTTTTATTTTGTTTTCTATAATTTTTTTATTATACTTTGTTAAATTTAATAAAACTATTTTTAAATTTTATTTTATTTAATATCATTTTATATTATTTCATATTATTTTTTGTTTTATTCTGCTTAAATTTACCTTACTTTGTTTTATTTTTTTTATTCTTTTTTATTTTATTTTTATTTTATTTTGTTTTATTATATTCAATTATATTATATTATATTTTATTATACTCAGTTGAGCAGAGCTCACAGAGTATATTAAGTTTGATTGGATAACGGTTGGTTGTACATATATAAAGGAATCGAGATAGATATAGACTTCCATATATCAAAATAATCAGGATGGAAAAAAAATTTGATTGAGCCATGTCCGTCCGTCCGTCCGTCCGTCCGTCCGTCCGTCCGTCCGTCCGTCCGTCCGTCCGTCCGTTAACACGATAACTTGAGTAAATTTTGAGGTAACTTGATGAAATTTGGTACGTAGGTTCCTGAGCACTCATCTCAGATCGCTATTTAAAATGAACGATATCGGACTATAACCACGCCCACTTTTTCGATATCGAAAATTTCGTAAAACCGAAAAAGTGCGATAATTCATTACCAAAGACAGATAAAGCTACCAAACTTGGTAGATGAGTTGAATTTATGACGCAGAATAGAAAATTAGTAAAATTTTGGACAATGGGCGTGGCACCGCCCACTTTTAAAAGAAGGTAATTTATAATTTTTGCAAGCTGTAATTTGTCAGTCGTTGAAGATATCATGATGAAATTTGGCAGGGCCGTTACTCCTATTACTATTGGTACGCCTAATAAAAATTAGCAAAATCGGAGAAGGACCACGCCCACTTTAAAAAAAATTTTTTTTTTTAAGTAAAATTTTAACAAAAATTTAATATCTTTACAGTATATAAGTAAATTTTGTCAACATTCAACTCCAGTAATGACATGGTGCAACAAAATACAAAAATAAAAGAAAATTTCAAAATGAGCGTGGCTCCGCCCTTTTTCATTTAATTTGTCTAGGATACTTTTAACGCCATAAGTCGAACAAAAATTAACCAATCCTTTTGAAATTTGGTAGGGGCATAGATTTTATGATGCTAACTATTTTCTGTGAAAACGGGCGAAATCGGTTTATGCCACGCCCAGTTTTTATACACAGTCGTTCGTCTGTCCTTCCGCTCGGCCGTTAACACGATAACTTGAGCAAAAATCGACATATCTTTAATGAACTTAGTTCACGTACTTAATTGAACTCACTTTATTTTGGTATGAAAAATGAACGAAATCCGATAATGACCACGCCCACTTTTTCGATATCGAAAATTACTAAAAATGAAAAAAATGCCATAATTCTATACCAAATACGAAAAAAGGGATGAAACATGGTGAGGTAATTGGATTGGTTTATTGACACGAAATACAACTTTAGAAAAAACTTTATCAAATGGTTGTGACACCTACCATATTAAGTAGAAGAAAATGAAAAAATTCCGCAGGGCGAAATAAAAACCCTTAAAATCTTGGCAGGTATTACATATATAAATAAATTAGCGGTATCCAACAGATGATGTTCTGTTTCACCCTGGTCCACATTTTGGTCGCGATCTGGAAAACGCCTTCACATATACAACTACCACCACTCCCTTTTAAAACTCTCATTAATACCTTTAATTTGATACCCATATCGTACAAACACATTCTAGAGTCACCCTGGTCCACCTTTATGGCGATATTTCGAAACGGCGTCCACCTATAGAACTAAGGCCCTCTCCCTTTTAAAATACTCATTAACACCTTTCTTTTGATACCCATATTGTACAAACAAATTCTAGGGTCACCCCTGGTCCACCTTCATGGCGATATCTCGAAACGGCGTCCACCTATGGAACTAAGGATTAATCCCTTTTAAAATACTCATTAACACCTTTCTTTTGATACCCATATTGTACAAACAAATTCTAGGGTCACCCCTGGTCCACCTTTATGGCGGTATCTTACTAAGGATAACTCCCTTTTAAAATACTCATTAACACCTTTCTTTTGATACCCATATTGTGCAAACAAATTCAAGGGTCACCCCTGGTCCACCTTTATGGCGATATCTCGAAACTGCGTCCACCTATGGAACTAAGGATAACTCCCTTTTAAAATACTCATTAACACCTTTCATTTGATACCCATATTGTGCAAACAAATTCAAGGGTCACCCCTGGTCCACCTTTATGGCGATATCTCGAAAAGGCGACCCCATATCGTACAAACAAATTCTAGGGTCACACCTGGTCCACCTTTATGGCGATATCTCGAAACGGCGTCCACCTGTGGAACTAAGCATCACTCGCTTTTAAAATACTCATTAACACCTTTCTTTTGATACCCATATTGTACAAACAAATTCTAGGGTCACCCCTGGTCCACCTTTGTGGCGATATCTCGAAACGGCGGCCACCTATGGAACTAAGGATTACTCCCTTTTAAAATACTCGTTAACACCTTTCTTTTGATACCCATATTGTACAAACAAATTCTAGGGTCACCCCTGGTCCACCTTTATGGCGGTATCTCGAAACGGCGTCCACCTATGGAACTAAGGATTACTCCCTTTTAAAATACTCATTAGCACCTTTCATTTGATACCCATATCGTACAAACGCATTCTAGAGTCAACCTGATCCACCTTTATGGCTATATCCCTAAATGGCGTCCACCTATAGAACTATGGCCCACTCCCTCATAAAATACTCTTTAATGCCTTTCATTTGATACACATGTCATACAAACACATTCCAGGGTTTCCCTCGGTTCATTTTCCTACATGGTTATTTTCCCTTATGTTGTCACCATAGCTCTCAACTGAATATGTAATGTTCGGTTACACCCGAACTTAACCTTCCTTACTTGTTTTACTTTGATTTATTTTATTTTATTTTATTATATTTTTTATTACTTACTTACTTACTTTTTTACGTAATTTAATTTAATTTTATTTTGTTTTATTTAATTTTATTTTTTACCTAACTTAATTAAATTTTGTTTTACTTTGTATTTTATTTTATTTTATTTTATTTTATTTTTTATTTTAATATTTGTATATTACTTAATTTTATTATATTTTACTTTATTGTACTTCACTTATCATCATATATATTATTTCTAATTGCTGTTTTTATGTAAGGGTCCCTTTTTCGCTCTTATTTGGAATCCAAATCTATAAATAAAGTTTTGGTTGTAAAGATTTATACTATGGCACTATTGTGAATATTTGCACTGCATTACCGGCAGTTGCTATTGTACGCTAGATGGCAGCGCAATATGTAAGTTTTAAATGATTGACGGCAGTTGCTATTATACACTAGATGGCAGCGCAAGCTGTAAGTTAATAGAACAGCTGATTTCTGTTGATATTTGATAAGAGACTTTTATATTGGTTGCGCAAAATGCGCACGGGTCAGGCTCGTGTAATTATACCTTTCATGAACATGAAATGGTATATTAACTTTGGTCCGATGTTTGTAACGTTGAGAAATATAGAAGATAGACTCACCATTAAGTATACCGAATTGATCAGGGCGACGAACTGAGTTGATATACCCATGTCCGTCTGTCCGTCCGTATGTCTGTTTGAACGCAAACTAGTCCCTCAAATGTTGAGATATCTCAATGAAATGTGGCACAAGGATGTGTTTTTGTATTATATTAGACATTTGTCGGATCCGGTAGGATCGGACCACTATAACATATATCTCCCATACAACCGATCGTTCAGATAAGACGATTTTGGTCATTCCTGCCGCAATTTAGAAAGTATATACGTAAAACTCGGTGATATATATTCTAATATATCATAGAAGATATCCTGAAAAAATCACTTTGATCGGAGCTATATATAGTTATATCCCATACAACCGATCGTTCACATAGAAAGATTTTTGGCCATTTCTCCCTTAATTTAAGAAGTATAAACGTGAAACTTGGTGATATTAATTTTAATATATCACAGAAGATTTTCTGAAAAAATCACTTTGATCGGAGCTATATATAGTATATATCCCATACAACCGATCGTTCAGATAGAAAGATTTTTGGCAATTTCTCCCCTAATTTCCAATATAAAAACGTTAAACTTGGTGATATTTATTCTAATATATCATAGAAGATTTCCTGTAAAAATACTTTCGATCGGAGCTATATATAATATACATCCCATACAACCGATCGTTCAGATAAGGGGGTTTTTTGCCATTTTATATTTATCTTAAAAATCGGTTAGGTATGTACATCTGTTCACTATATATTTCTTATATTATACATCCGATTATCTGTAGATTACGAACGGGATAAGATTATTGTTCAGCCCCATTCATGAAAGGTATGAATTCCTCGGCATAGCCAAAGACAGTCCCGTCCTTACTTGTTTTATTTTATTGTATTTTGTTTAACTCATTTCATTTTATTAAATTTTGTTTTATTTGCCTTTTTTTATTTTATTTTATTATATTCAATTTTACTTAATTTTATTTTATTTTATTTTGTTATATTTTCTTGATTTTATTTTATTTTCTTTTCTTTATGTATATTTTATTTTATTTTATCTTACTATATTTTTTTATTATATTTTATATCATTTAATTAACATTTTTTTTCAAGTTTATTTTAATATACTTTTTTTTTTATTTTATAATGTTTTACATTTTTTGATACAACTTTTTTAATTTTAATTAATTATTATTTTTTTTTTTATTTTGTTCCCTATATTTTTATTTTTTATTTTAATTAATGTCATTTTTTACTTTATTTAATTTAATTTAATTTTAAATAAATAGCATGTTGCTGTTGCTTGTTGCTTGAATAGAATAAACCAGACACCCTGATTAAAATGTTAACATCGAAATGCGTATGAGAATAAGAAAAAAACTAATTTTTTGTCTTTCATTTATCGGCTGAAAAGCTTCTTTTGGAAAAATTAGTTAAGAATATCCTCTGGCCCAAAATCGCTATATATTTAAATCAGTTTTTTAAATTCTATTTTACTCTCGTTTTTATATGCTTTTACAAATATATATTGTTTAATTAAGTACTCACTGAAATTAGCATCTTCGGCATTTAATCTCTCAATTACGACTCAATAAAAGTTGACTATTGAGTATATTGTTATTACATGGCCTACATATTTACATATATTACCATGACAATTCGAATAAATTTACATTAATTACACATTTAATATAAATTTTCACATGTAAATATCGCTATTGTTGCTATATAGACAATGAGTTAATTAACAACATGGCTGAGTTGCCAACAAAAACAATATAATGTTTTTAACGATAACAGTTAACGGTTATTTTGGAATGCTTTTTTGTTAACTTTGTATGAGCTTTTGTTACACCCACGTAATTATTAATACACATTTTGAAGTAAGTTTGTATATCACAAACCTTTATTAGTGCGTAGGTGAAACTTTAATGGTGTGTATGCGTTTTTGTCTGTTCTGTCGGATGTTGACTTTTTCAACCCATTAAAAGTTTTCTAGAGCACACGAATTTTGTCGCATTGTAGCAAAAGCAATCAAATCGTCATTACACCACAATGAGACAAACTTTTTAAAATAACTACTCAATTTTTTGATTGCAAATGAGTTTATGAAAAGTTCATGTATTAAACATATAAATATTTGACTAAAAGTTTATTTTTCAAATGTTAATTAAAATATGTAGTACGGCAATTGATTACGTTTTTTTGCTCATCTCAATCCTCAATTTTCAATTCATATTAAATTTTAATCTCAAAATTAATATTTATGTTTTACTTAATTTTACATTTCATTCAACTCATTCCCTTTTGATTTTTATAACCCATTCATATTGTAAACACACGAGATCAAGATTCGAAGTGATTTCCTTTCAAATAAATTTCAATTTAAAAAGGCGCAATGTAAAAAAAATATATCTTTAAATCACATCGTAATGACCAGCAATATAAAAACTTTTAAGTAAATAAGAAATTCCGCTGTAAGGAATGCCCAGTAGGAAATAAACTAATTACGAAAGATTGTGTTTATGGTAAACTGGGATATGTAAATACATTTAGCAAGGGCGCTCAAATATTTTATTGACCTGAAATATTGTCCATTGTTCCATTATTGAATGTAAAATACTTGTTTTTAGCAGAATAGGTAGAATTTTTCTTTTCTGTTACCTGAGTTTTTTTTTGTAAAAGTTAACACACATTTGAAGCGCTATCCGATTAAAGCTTTTGTGTAGAAAATTACTTAGAAAACGTCAAAAGACTTTGTTATTCATAAAGAAAACCTCACTCAAATAGACACGGTCTGAAGCCGCACTGATAAGGTCCAATCAGCCGGTTCACGGTGGGCTTCAATCTCTCGCACAATACACTTGAAAGGACCTTATATGCGATATTAAGAAGGCTGATTCCACGATAGTTGTTGCATTTTGCAGTATCCCCCTTCTTGTGGACTGGGCAAAGAACACTTAGATTCCAACCGTCGGGCATGCACTCGTCCGCCCATATTTTGCTAAGAAGCTGCTTCATGCGCCTTACCAACTCCTCGCCGCCGTACTTGAATAGCTCCGCAGGCAATCCATCAGCGCTCACGTCCTTGTTGTTTTTCAATCTGGTTATTGCTATTCTAACTTCGTCATAATCGGGCGGGAGGACATATATTCCATCATCATCGATTGCGGGATCGGGTTCGTCATATCTGCGCGGTGAATTGCTGCGTCCATTTAGGAGAGCAGAGAAGTATTCCCTCCATAATCTAAGCACTCTCTGCACATCAGTTGCAAGGTCGCCGTTTTCATTCCTACAGGAATTTGCCCCGGTCTTAAAACCTTCCGTCTGTTGCCGTATTTTTTGGTAGAATTTTAGGGCGTTATTCCTGGTGGCTAGCAGCTCAAGCTCCCCGCACTCACGACTTCCTGCTTCTGCTTTTTTCTTCCTGAAAAGGCACCTCGCTTCCCTTTTCAACTCACGATAGCGTTCACACACTCCTCTAGCCGCGCTCGTAGCCCTGTAGGCAGGGTCTTTTCTTTCGGTTGCAACGCGGCATTCTTCATCGTTCCAGTTGTTTTTTCGTGGCCGCCGGTAACCAATTTTTTCCTCGGCGGCAGTACGAAGTGCTTTGGAGATATGCTCTCACTGCTCCTGTATTCCTTCAGGATGAGTGCTGCTCTCAGAGAGCAGGTGTGAGAGTCGAGTTGCGAAATCATTGGCAGTCTGTTGTGATTGAAGCTTTTCGACGTCTAGCTTTCTTTGTGTTTTTTGTTCCTTGGTTTTAGCCGCGTTGAGGTGGTTGCGTATTTTGGCTGCAACGAGATAATGGTCCGAGTCGATGTTAGGTCCTCGGATCGTTCGCACATCTAAAACACTGGAGGCATGCCGTCCGTCTATCACAACGTGATCGATCTGATTGCGAGTATTTCGATCAGGAGACAGCCATGTAGCTTGATGTATCTTTTTATGCATGAACCTCGTGCTGGATATGACCATATTTCGAGCACCGGCAAAGTCAATCAGCGTCAGTCCGTTAGGAGAAGCTTCATTGTGTAGGCTGAACTTTCCGACTGTAGGGCCAAAAACACCTTCCTTGCCCACCCTGGCGTTAAAGTCGCCAAGCATGACTTTTATATCATGACGGGGGCAGCGTTCGTATGTGCGTTCTAATTGTTCATAAAAAGTGTCCTTCACCTCATCGTCTTTCTCCTCTGTTGGCGCATGGGCGAAGATGAATGATATATTAAAACATTTTGCTTTTATTCGGATAGCGGCGAGACGCACTTGGCGACAAAGTCTCTCTCCCACCACGAATCCGGCGCCGAAACTGCGCTTATTCGTAGGGCCACTCCAATATATGTCACAATTTTTGATCTTCTTTCTTCCTTGCTTCGTCCAACGAATTTCTTCGATGGCGGTGATGTCAGATTTTGCTTTGACGAGGACATCAACCAGCCGGGCATCTGCACCATTCCCATTCAGGGAGCGGACGTTCCAGATGCATGATCTCAATTCATTGTCCTTCAAACGTTTGCCATGGTCGTCATCAATAGAGAGTGTATTTATCCGAGGCTTGTTGTTATATTTCATTGGAGTATGGTTTTGCGTGGCGGGTCCCAATCCCAGCGCACAACCCGCTCAGCGGGGGTGTAAATATTACCTGCACGTTTATATAGCGAGCGGCTTGCTCCAAGACAGACGCCCGCTTGCAGCCGCACCTAAAGGTGTACAGACGCTGCCGATGAGATCTCCCCCGGCTAGCCCTTAAACCGATTATGTCAGAATGGCCTAGCCAGGTTGTCGCCTTCTTACATTAGCTCACCGCTAAACATCCGGCTACCCAGAGTATACTTGGCCGCAAGCGACCGGCAGTAGTGAGCTGCTTGAACCGTATGCAAAAGAATCGCTCAGGCCAGGTGAATGGCGGTCAGAAGCTTTCCCCACTTTCGTGGACTTCTGCACACGGCTCCACCCTCGCCTATATAGGTATCGTCGAATTATTCTTACGTGGGACCCGACCAAAAAATCTATCTGGAATCTTGACAGTTTGTTGGTGCATTCTTTGGAATTTTTAGTTCAATTCAACCTGGCCACGGTCAGAAAAGCTTTCTTAGTTTACTAATACTCTGTTGCTACAGGGTCCAGTCAGTTAATCTATATCGAACGACTACTATGGATCAAAATGTACCCTTAAACACAGGGAGTCTTGATGCATTTTTACTTAGTAATTTTGGCAGGAAAAATTATTCTGTACAATTTAAATTAAAGGTTTATATGCTGTGTCACTATGCCATTGTGCTTTTTGAGTTGTGCTTAGATTATACTTCATAATGTTACTCAGATATTTTCTTTACAGTTAGAGTTTATAATAACTTAAAAAGATTCAAGAATAAAGTAGGAATGCTCTATTTGGGGGCTAACACCGATTTCTCTAACCAGGAAGTATCTGGAAAATATCGGTTAGCCCCTTAAAACGCCTAGGTAGAATTTGCTATACAGCAAGGCGTGGCCTTAATGCGAGTTTTCAGCGCGCTTTGATAGGATTTTCTACCAAAACCTTATTTATAATAATATAGAAAGAACAGACATGCCCCTACATGAAGTTCTCAATCCAGCTAAAATATGATGACCTAGACGGTCCCATATGGCATATGGACTGAATTAGATATTCGAGAAACGCATAGAATATTTTAGGACTTCTACATAATATAGAGAAAACTGTCCGTAGATAGTTATATATCATAGGCAACAGCTTATGTCGTGGATCCCCACGAAAACTAGTTCCCTTCAAACTCCCATGGAAGGCTAACGCATTTCGTTTGTTTTTGTGAAATATCAGCATGTTTCGTTAGTTCTAGTCTTCCACGCGCATATCGAACTGGTTCTTAGTTTTACACGTGAATAACGGAACATGTTCTACCGTGAGGCCACGATATACATATAGAAATTCGCAGATAAATTTCTGGCGGGTGTTAAAACCGTTCACCTAAAATAACGATATATTGACTGCGTCTTTCATCTTTGCAAAATATTTTTTATGGAAGCGTTTTTTCGTGACTGCTAAAGATGGGAAAAAATATATAACTGTAGACTTGATCTACCAAGTGAATAGCTAGATTATTAGGAGAGTATTGTTTGTTTACGCATTTCAAAATAAAATATTTAGCAAACAAAAGCTGAAGCATTGAATATTTAAATTTTTTTTAATGTTATCAATATATTTTGTTTCAGTTCTTTGGTAGTCTCGTGTAATAAGATATCATATTTTGTTGGCATATTGTTAAAGAAATGTTTTTGAAAAAATTCGAAAATTTTACGAAAAGTACGAACTTTTTACGCAGTTCAATAGCACAACCGATTCTAGTCAAGTGTAAGAACCACCCTATTGTATATACATATATATGTGCAGTAATACCTACGTCCTTGCTTTGGCAGTAAAAGTTTAAACTGCAGCCATTGCACTGCAAGCATAAAGTTTTCATTTTATCATATCGTCATTGTAAACATGATTTGTTGTTGTATCTACGTTGGCGAAAATAAAAATTTATTTCAACCATAACTTTTATAATTTCCTTTTTATCTGCAACATTAGTTCCGTACACATTGCACTGGGCTTTTCGAGCCTGCGAAATTTCATTTTTTTGACTTTTTTCGATTTTGATTTTTAAGGTCCTTTTTATGACCTACTAAAAAAATTTTCTTTTGATTGTAAAATGTTCATGTATCTTAAAAAAGTCTAAAAAATGAAATTTCGCAGGCTCGAAAATTATTTTTTTTGGTATGCGTAGTGGAACTTTTTTTCCTGAGCCCAAATCCTATCGAAAAATCGATGGCGCGGTATCGATTAACTTTCGTCCATACTAATCGATCTACCCTAATACACATACATATATTTGTATGTACGTGCACATACACCTATCTACTTTAAGCGTTACTTTCGCAAACGAAATGAGTTTGGCATTGGCATCGAAAAAAAAATAGTGATAGTAGTGGGAGTTGATGGTATTGAAACCACATTGAAAAAGAAAAAAAAATTAAAAATTGCAACAAACTTTAAGACCATTAAAAAAGAAAAACATATTACTAATTCTATGGTTATTCGCCGCAAGCGCTGTAAGTAATACAAAAATGTATCTTTCATCTCTCATATTATGTATCCATGCCACAAAAAAGAAGAGTGGGACGAGTTATGTAAACGTAAACGCTTTGTGCTTTAGAAATTGCAATTTTCTTTTTGAAAGTGGAACGTTTGTAGGTGAGCGCCTCAAGCCAAACCGGTTCAACCGTTTCGCTTGCCATTTTCATTTTCAGTATTCAATTTTCTGCTGCTGTGCTTGCTTTTGTCGCTGATTTGAATATCTTGTGGTGAGCTGCTCTTATTTTTGCATTTCTTTCTTATGATGCATGGGCTTTTCAATTGCCTGCCGCAGGAGCTTATGATCACAAAAGGGATTTAAATAAAGTTGATTTGACTTAACACAGCGTCTAAAGTAAAATGAACTGCTAATGTAAAATAAGCTTTATATTGTTTTATTGTGTGGGGTTTCTTTTTGGGTTTTTTTTTTCAACTAAAACTTTTGTGAATTTAGCGCTTTTAGTTGATCTCATAATGGCATAGCAAGTTGTTTATTTTTGGTTCGCACTATGTTGCGTTGAAAAGTTACATTCAAGTGAGTCTAGTAAATTACATAATTACTTTTAGAGAGATTGTAGAAAAGAAATTTTTGAAAACCATATTCAGCTATCACGAAAATAGGTGTGGGGCTTTCTGTTTGAGTTTCCAAGTCGGAAACATATTTGGTATTTAGCTCAATTGCGCCCAACTTGCAGAACTCGGTTCAATTGGAATGGGAACAGCTCCTGGCTACAACCGAGCACATTTATAAATACTCAGATCTGACGGGCAGCTGATTAAATCAGTTTCCTTAAAATTATTTTCGGAAAGGCGAGGTGAATTCGTTAGGCTTTCTTCTCATCGCTGGCGTTTGAAAAAAAAAAAAAAGGTCCTACTTTGCCGTCTTCGCTGTTGTAACACGCACTGCAATCTGCATACCTTGTGCTCCTTTTCTTACGTCTTCCTTTATATAGCCTAAAGGGGATTGTAAGAGGATTCAGGGGTTGATAAGCGTTACAAATATTTAGCTGGCGAGGCTCTGGCAACCCCATGTTGATGGTTCTTTGCCTTATATTGATCCGGTACGTTCCGGCAAATAACAGCATTAATGTACAACACGACCAAACTTCGGAACTATTTGATACAACCAAGTGGAACCTTTTACGTCATCCAATCCCCTCTTTCTTCGAGGAACTTGGGGGTGGCTCTGCTAAAAAAAAAACTGGATTCGCCACGGGTAGGTGTGATTGACAATTGGTTTGAAGAAGCTATAAATTGCGCTGAAAACCCTATGAAAGGATTGCGCTACACAATCCCTTGATCCTTGAATCCCTGTGGTGCTCACTACAACAGCTTTGTTCAAATGTTTAAGGGCAAGTTTAAATTAGTCTACAAATCCCCAAAAAACTTACAAGAAAATATAAATCCAAAACTTGGCTGAGAAATATGTGAAACTATCGCGGCGCGACGCATCGGTGAGCAAGTCTGAGTGCTTGTATCGTATGTAAGTAAAATAAATTGCTTCAATATTTTGCAGTCATCAAAAAATCACTCTAAAATATTGCTACGCAACGAAAAACACAAAAGTCTTACACAAATAGTTACGAATTTTTCATATTTTTTTGTGTGCTAGATTTGTCGCTTTATCAAGCAATGGATACGTTTTTTATACCCAGCTGTACTTGTACACAGTGTATTATAACGTTGATTGGATAACGATTGGTTGTACAGGTATAAAGGAATCGAGATAGATATAGACTTCCATATACAAAAATCATCAGCATCGAAATAAAATTTGATTGAGCCAAGCCCGTCCGTCCGTCTGTCGGTTAACACAATAACCTGAGTAAATATTGAGATATCGTCACACGCGCTTACCTGGATCCAGAATAGATTGGTATTGAAAATTAGCGAAATCGGATGATAACCGCGCCCTTTTTTATATATATATAACATTTTGGAAAACATAAAAACCCTGATTATTTCGTAAATAATACACCTAGAATGTTGAAATTTGACGTGTGGACTGATATTGAGACTCTTGATAAAAATCTTTAAAAAAATTTTTAAATGGGCGTGGCCCCGCCCAATTGTGATAAAATCAATTTTACAAATATTATTAATATTATTTTTAATTAGAAATTAAAAATCGTTAAACCTATCGTAACAAAATTCGGTAGAGAGGTTGCCTTTGTTATAAGGAATGCTTTGAAGAAATATTAACGAAATCGGCTAAGAACCACGCCCACTTTAAAAGGGTCGTGGACGAATAAAATAAGCTATATCTTTGCAAAGAGAGCTTTATATCAATGGTATTTCATTTCCCAAGTGGATTTATAACAATAAATAGGAAAAACTTCAAATTAAAAAAAATGGGGGTGGCACCGCCCCTTTTATGACTAAGCAATTTGCTGTTTCGGGAGCCATAACTCGAAGAAAAATTTGTTCAGAATAGAACCATACATATGTGTATTTTGCGCAGCCTCTTAACACTATTAAGCACACATAAAAAACAACAACAGCATTTCAAGTGTACAGCTGGGTATGTAATGTTCGGTTTCACCCGAACTTAGACTTCCTTACTTGTTGTTGTATGAAGCCAACTCCAGCTATTCAACGCTTTTGGCTCTTTTCATAGCTGGTGATATTGATGCTAACAGCGTGTCTCTGTTGCTGTTATCTGTTGTTGTTATTATTGTTCTTGTTGTCGTTTTTGCTTGTTTTGGTTTACACAATGATTTTGATCAATTGTTAAGATAACTAAAGCAACTTCACAAAACACAACGCTTATCTTGTGATGACGTGACTGCGAGCATTTGGTTAATGTTGCTGTTGGTGTTTGGGGGAAGGGCGTTTGATCTGAACCCTGCTGGACACTTGATCCACTTAACAGTGCGCGTGGGTTGTTTTTTTTGTAAAAGTGGGTGTTATGTGTTTTTGCTGTTGTTGTTGCCATATTGTTGATACTGCTACTGTCGCTATTGTTGCACTAAACTCTTACATTCTGCAACTGAATTTGAGCGATGACATAATAATTTCACAAGATATCGAACGTTGCGACGTGTCTTACTTTTAAAATCTCACCGCACAATCAATCAACGGTATTTGTTGTTGGTGATGATGTTTTGGTGCGATGATGCCACTGTCTTTGGTGTTGCAGCGATTGATGAATTTGTGTGTGTGGTGTAAGCTGAAAGTGAAACTATTTTGTTGTTGTTGGTGTTGATTTCTTTTGTTTGTTTTTGGGTTAATATTTAGGTGAATGCAATTAAATCAATGAAACGTGAAACCACGCACAGTAAATGTGGAAGATAACAATAAAACATGGGTTGTTAAAGAAACAGCGACAAGAAAGTAATACATTGGAACTAGCTAGATATATAAATTGGATCTGTTAACCAAATCTTTTAGCTATCCAAACCTCAATAGCTCCCTTAGGGTATTACTTCCGTATAAAATATTCACACCAAGGATCCGAGTACGGGTAACACCAAAACATAACTGTTCAAAAAAAATACCTGCCAGGACAGTAGAGATTCTATACTGATTCCAGGTTTTTTTTTTTTTACTTTTACATTCTTCGTGCTGTCCGTTCCTTTTCACTTCCCTATTGTATACAACAGATGAACTGCTTAAGGAAGAGCCAAAGTATGGGGAATTTCTGAGTAAAATTGGCCGAAGTTTAACCGAACAGCTTAGCGAAAGTGGCCGTTGAAGTTGAAAAATCCCGAGATATTTTTGCAAAAATCTGACTGTGACTTCTCACGATAGTGATTTCTATAAGTGACTGTAATTGAACAGTGATACAAAAGCAACATCTGTTTACAAATAGTTTACAAAAATGTTAAATCACACCCAGCAAATTTTGTTTGTTTGTCAAAAGTGGTCAATAGAGTTGTCAGATGTAGAGATTTCCGAATAAATGTTTTGTGACTTCTCAGTGGCAGCGATTTCTCTACGTGACTGTGACTAAACAGCAATATAGGACAAATATGATCTAAAAACCAGTTCATAAACCAAAATCCAAAAATCGATTTCACAACAAACCCAACAGCAGCACTCGTAACATGAAATAAATTATCTACGTCGTAATCAATCAACGCATGCAAGATTTCTTCTGCTTTCTTCCACTAGATGTCGCAATAAGCCGGCGAATAAGTTGCAGTGTATGACGTAGTCACAGCTTAGAGTGACATCTATTTCAACTAAGTCACACCAAAAATCAAACGCCTATTAGTTAAATTTTTTTTAAGGTAATTGTTCCTGTTGTCTTTGATTGACGTTAATATTAAACTCGATTGCGACGCAGATATCGTCACAGTCATTCAGTCACGGTGATTTCTACAAAGCTGTGATTGCAGACGCTTTGACTGAATCACCGATATGTGAGTATATGCTAAATTCAATTGTCATAGAAGAACAGAAGAATAAGAGGTGATATATAATGAAGACAAAGGAGAAATAAAGTTCCGAGGCGTTATTTGCGTTTTTTGAGAAATTATGCCCGCTGCCTTTGTTATCAAACTGTAATGTTATATAAACTAAATCACAAATTTAAATAAAACAAAACAAATTAAAATAATATAAAATTAAATAAAATAATACAAAATAAAGTAAAATAAAATAAAATTAGATTAAATTAAAATGAATAAAAAAAACATAAAATAAAATACAGTAAAATATAATAAATAAAAAAATAAAATAAATATAAATTAAAAAAAAATAAAAAATATAAAGTAAAATTAAAAAATTAAAATAAAATAATATTAAACTGAATGAAAAAATAAAGAAATAAATAATAAAATAGGGTAAAGAAAAGTAAAAGAAAATAAATTATAAAAAAATTAAGCAAATAAAGTAAGGCAAATAAAATGGAATAAAATAATAAATATAAAATAAAATAAACTTAAATTAAACTAAATAAAAAAAAAAAAAAAAAAATACAAAATACAAAATAAAGTGAAGCAACGTAAATTAAAAGAAAGTAAAAGAAAATAAAAAGAATTTAAATAAAATGAAATACACTAACATAAAATGAAATACAATAACATATAATGAAAAAAACTATAATAAAATAAAACAAAATGAAATAAAGTTAATAAAATAATAAAAACATAATAAAATTGAATAAAACTCGAAAAAATAAAGTAAATTAAAACAAATTAAGGTAAGAAGTAAAAATAAAAAATAAAATTGAATTGAAGTAGAGAAAGTTAATTAAAATATTTTAAAATTAAATTAATTAAATAAAAAAAAAAAAATAAAAATAGACTAAAATAAAATAAATAGAAAATATAATACAAAATGTGAGTAAATACAACCACGTTGTATTTAAAAGATGATTGTTCCTTTAAGAAATCTAAGCGAAATAACATTGTTCAGATAATTATAAACCAGACATGATAATTTATACGAAACTATGCAGTAATCTGAACAAAGTTTAATGCATATGTAACTTAATCATATATTAATTGTCTACCTTTCGGCATCTTGCAAAGAGAAAAATACAAATTTTATTTCTGGGATAATGAAATTACCTAACAGTATATAAAAACAAGTTTAACAAGTAAGGACGGGACTGTCTTCGGCTGTAACGAAGACTTCATACCTTTCATGAATGGGACTGAACTATAATCTTATACCGTTCGTAATCTCCAAATAACTGGATGTATAAGATAAGAAATATATAGTGAACAGATCTACATACCTAAAAGATTTTTAAGATAAATATAAAATCAAAAATGGCAAAAAACCCCCTTATCTGAACGATCGGTTGTATGGGATATACATTATATATAGCTCCGATCGAAATGATTTTTACAAGAAATCTTCTGTGATATATTAGAATATATCACCAAATTTCACGTTTTTATATTGGAAACTAAGGGAGAAATGGCCAAAAATCTTTCTATCTGAACGATCGGTTGTATGGGATAGCTATATACTATATAGATATAGCTCCGATCAAAGTGATTTTTTCAGGAAATCTTCTATGATATATTAGAATATATATCACCGAGTTTCACGTTTATGCTTTCTAAATTGCGGCAGGAATGCCCAAAATCGTCTTATCTGAACGATCGGCTGTTTGGGAGATATATGTTATAGTGGTCCGATCCTACCGGATCCGACAAATGTCTAATGTAATACAAAAATACATCCTTGCGCCAAATTTTATTGAGATATCTCAAAATTTGAGGACTAGTTTGCTTTCAAACAGACAGACGGACGGACAGACGGACATGGCTATATCAACTAAGTTCGTCGCCCTCATCAATTCGGTATACTTAATGGTGAGTCTATCTTCTATATTTCTCAACGTTACAAACATCGGACCAAAGTTAATATACCATTTCATGTTCATGAAAGGTATAAAAAGCGAATATGCATTATGAGATAACACACAATTTAGATATATATATACAACAACAAATTCCAAATAAATAAAGTAAATATTTTTCCGCAAAGAACAACAATTGACTGATCGCCGGTCGTAGATATACAGGTGCACATGTACTTGCATATTTCAATATTAGTCAACAACAAAATGTCAAGCTGAAAATGAGAAAGCTAAATAAAATCTATTAAATATAGACAACAGCAAATGGGCGGAGTAGCGACGAAATGGCCGGGCCTTGAGTGCTGCTGTAAATGCAAATGGTTCTAAATGAGAATCGCAAAATAAATGATAAATGAATACATATTTGATATACAAACAAGGTATGCTTGTCACAATGTCATATGCTAATCACCACATCACGTTGCACATTGCGTAGGAATTCATAAACAGTTTATAATTTGCAAAATTAATTCAAGCTTTGATTATTTCTTTGTTGTTTATCTACTGGTTTGTTTATGAGACAAAAATTTGCAATCCGAAATTGATGCCAAAAGCAGCAATGTTATACCAAAATCAAATACGTAGATTTTTACTCAAATCAAATAGATTTTAGCAGTTTACAGGCTTTATCGCATATCAAATATGTGTAGAAGTAATTGATAAATACGCTTATGCTTGTGATTTAGCGTGTTTAAGCAGGTTTGTGCATGAGTTATTCCATTAAAATCCAAGTACATAATTTAAGATTCAAAAGATATACAAAGTTTAAGAAAATTTATTAAAAATACCAGGGTAAACAAATCTAGCTCTAAGGTTACATTATAAACAAGTAAGGAAGGCTAAGTTCGGGTGTAACCGAACATTACATACTCAGTTGAGAGCTGTGGAGACAAAGTAAGGGAAAATCACCATGTTGTAAAAAGAACCCAGGGTAACCCTGGAATGTGTTTGTATGACATGTGTATCAAATGAAAGGTATTAAAGAGTATTTTATGAGGGAGTGGGCCATAGTTTCATAGGTGGACGCCATTTAGGGATATCGCCATAAAGGTGCATCAGGGTTGACTCTAGAATTTGTTTGTACGATATGGGTATCAAATGAAAGGTGTTAATGAGTATTTTAAAAGGGAGTGCTCCTTAGTTCCATAGGTGGACGTCGTTTCGAAATATCGCCATAAAGGTGGACCAGGGGTGACTCTAGAATGTATTTGTATGATATGGGTATTAAATTAAAGGCATTAATGAGGGTTTTAAAAGGGAGTGGTAGTAGATGTATGGGTGGTCGCCTTTTCGAGATATCGCCATAAAGGTGGACCAGGGGTGACTCTAGACTTTGTTTGTACGATATGGGTATCAAACGAAAGGTGTTAATAAGTTTTTTTAAAGGGAGTGGACCAGGGGTGACTCTAGAATGCGTTTGTACAATATGGGTATCAACCGAAAGGTGTTAATAAGTTTTTTAAAGGGAGTGGGCCTTAGTTCTATAGGTGGACGCCGTTTCGAAATATCGCTATAAAGGTGGACCAGGGGTGACTCTAGAATGTGTTTGTACGAAATGGGTATTAAATTAAAGGTACTAATGAGGGTTTTAAAGGGGAGTGGTGGTAGTTGTATAGGTGGTCGCCTTTTCGAGATATAGGGAGGGGTGACTCTAGAATGCGTTTGTACAATATGGGTATAAAACGAAAGGTGTTAATGAGTATTTTAAAAGGGAGTGGGCCTTAGTTCTATAGGTGGACGCCGTTTCAAAATATCGGGTGGACCAGGGGTGACTCTAGAATGTGTTTGTACGATATGGGTATCAAATTAAAAGTATTAATGAGGGTTTTAAAAGGGAGTGGTGGTAGTTGTATAGGTGGTCGCCTTTTCGAGATATCGCCATAACGGTGGACCAGGGGTGACTCTAGAATGCGTTTGTACAATATGGGTATCAACCGAAAGGTGTTAATGAGTTTTTTTAAAGGGTGTGGGCCTTAGTTCTATAGGTGGACGCCGTTTCGAAATATCGCCATAAAGGTGGACCAGGGGTGACTCTAGAATGTGTTTGTACGATATGGGTATCAAATTAAAAGTATTAATGAGGGTTTTAAAAGGGAGTGGTGGTAGTTGTATTGGTGGTCGCCTTTTCGAGATATCGCCATAAAGGTGAACCAGGGGTGACTCTAAACTTTGTTTGTACGATATGGGTATCAAAGGAAAGGTGTTAATGAGTATTTTTAAAAGGGGTGGGCCTTCGTTCTATACGTGGTCGCCTTTTCGAGCTATCGCAATAAAGGTTGACCAAGGGTGACTGTAGAATGTTTTGTACGATATTGGTATCAAATTAAAGGTATTAATGAGAGTTTTAAAAGGGAAAGGTGGTAGTTGTATATGTGAAGGCGTTTTCCAGATATCGACCAAAATGTGGACCAGGGTGACCCAGAACATCATCTGTTGGATACCGCTAATTTATTTATATATGTAATACCTGCCAAGTTTTCAAGGGTTTTTTATTTCGCCCTGCAGAACTTTTTCATTTTCTTCTACTTAATATTGTGGGTGTCACAACCATTTTAAAAAGTTTTTTCTAAAGATATATTTCGCGTCAATAAACCAATCCAATTACCATGTTTCATCCCTTTTTTCGTATTTGGTATAGAATTATGGCATTTTATTTTTCATTTTTCGTAATTTTCGATATCGAAAAAGTGGGCGTGGTCAGATAAGTACGTGAAGTAAGTTCAGTAAAGATATGTCGATTTTTGCTCAAGTTATCGTGTTAATGGCCATGCGGAAGGACAAACGGACGACTGTGTATAAATACTGGGCGCGGCTTAAACCGATTTCGCTTATTTTCACGGAAAACAGTTAACGTCATAAAATATATGCCTCTACCAAATTTCATAAGGATTGGTAAATTTTTGTTCGATTTTGCTCGAGCCACCCCCATTTTGAAATTTTCTTTTATTTTTGTATTTTGTTGCACCATATCATTACTGGAGTTGAATGTTGATATAATTTACTTAATATATTAAATTTTTTGTTAAAATTTTACTTTAAAAAATTTTTTTTTAAAAGTGGGCGTGGTCTTTCTCCGCTTTCGCTAATTTTTATTAAGCGTACATATAGTAACAGGAGTAACGTTCCTGCCAAATTTCATCATGATATCTTCAACGACTGCCAAATTACAGCTTGCAAAACTTTTAAATTACCTTCTTTTAAAAGTGGGCGGTGCCACGCCCATTGTCCAAAAGTTTACTAATTTTCTATTTTGCGTCATAAGGTCAATGCACCTACCAAGTTTTATCGCATATCCGTCTTTGGTAATAAATTATCGCACTTTTTCGGTTTTTAGAAATTCTCGATATCGAAAAAGTGAGCGTATAGAAGTCTATATCTATCTCGATTAGTTTATGCCGTGACGGATTACCGTTATGCGAACAAAGTTAGTATACTCTGTGAGCTCTGCTCAGCTGAGTATAAAAATAGTAGTGTAAAATGGCAACTCTGATTGAAAATTCTTTCTTAAAATACGGTTTAAAATACATTTGTTTTGAAAATCATATTGACATATTACAATGGTGTTTTGTAATTGATATTAGAGAAAAATTTTAAGTTTACAAACGGCGATGGTTACTAGGACATGTTTCTGAATTTCACTTCTTCATCAGCTAGCTTTTCGGGAGCTGAGCGTTGAACTCGAATCTCCAACATTCATATCAGTGCAAAGGCTGATGCCTTTAGCTGCTGAGCCATATGAATGTTGCGTTAATCGCTGTACAATTGGTCTCTAAGAGTTGCCTTTTTGTTTATATTCCTTTTCTTCTCTAATATCAATTACAAAAAAAAAAAACCATTGCATAAAGCAATATGAGTAAAGCTCGCTAATAAAAGACATATTACATTTAATTAAAAAAAGCGGCATACAAGTGTCAATCTTGTAAAAAACAATCCAAATTGCAACACTTAAGCGTTAGTAGCGAATTTTCCTGCAGGCAAACATATTGTAACGAATTTAGTGAAATGCCGCTTATTCCAAATCTTCTGCTAATGTTCGAATCGCTTAACTGTTGAATAAATAACTCCAATATTCAATAATACAAAAATGGCCTTTATTAGACTACTTCACAATAACACTTAACTTCATAACCAAAAGCGTGCTTAAATCATACCGATTTAGCTGCTTTTATACTCTTCGGTTTCCTCGTTCGCATTCTTCTAGGCGTTTCTTCTTCTAGAATTTACTACTTAGTTACCAGCTATAAAATTACCAGCTATAAACTACAGATGCACGTTTATAGCTTCTCGCATAGCAATATACGCGTGTTTATGTGAGTAATACTTCCACAAATGATTGCCTACTTTTGGGAGTATCTCAGATATATGCATGTGTTTGTGCGTATCTCTGCGCTGCATCTTCGCTGCTTGTATGTGCATATGTGTAGACATAATGATGGATTTGTTTATGTACATACCAGTGACTGCATAGTATCGGCTTAGAGATGATAGTTTCCCTTAGTGTTGCTAATATTCATCACAATATATAAAAGGGTTAGCTAGAAAATCTTACGCAACCACCCCATTTAAAAATTTGACTTTGTCGAAATACGCCATAAAATCATTTCATTTTACACCCACATAAGCATATGCCATTTGATGTTTTTTTAATTTTTGAAAGGTGGCAATTTTGTACGAACCCTTCTAAGTGGCAACACCTAGATAAATATTTGAAATAAAATACAAATTAGTTGAGTCAGTTTGAGATATTGGGAGTTTTACAAATATACACATAAAGGGGATCTACCAAGTCTCATAACAACTCATGCATGGCATAATGTCATAAACTTAAACTGTCATAAAATATATGATGTTATGAGAATATGACCAGTTACAACTGAATAGGTAGTCTGATAACTCATTGAAAATTGAATTTATTAACAACTAGCAGACCCGGCAGACGTTGTTCTGCCCTAAATTTGGTCTATCTGCATACATCTTAATAAGCGTTTTCCGTCTAATTCTTCCTCCCCCCTCTTATATTTTTCTTAATCCTTTTATTCACTCCTCCCTCCGTCTTTTTCTATTCATCTATCTCTATTTCATCTCACATTAACTCTTTCTCAGTCTCCTTCTCCTTACCTCTTTTCTCTTCTCTCAAGTTATTCTCATTCTTCTTCATCCCTTATTTCCAGTCCCAGAGGGTGGTATGTATTTTGCTCCAGACCTATTCCTAGTCCCAGTCCCACTCCGAGTCTCAGCCCCAGTCCTAGTCCTAAGTTCTTGTTCAACGTCAAACAAAATTGTATATTTTTAATTAATTCCATTTTTAATTCTATACTTGTCGACCACTCTTGTAAGTAGACTTTATATAATTAAATAAATAAATAAATAAATAAATAAATAAATAGTCGCAGTCCATCTCTGGTCTAGTTCCCGGAAAAAAGGATCTTAAATTAATACACCAAATTTCAGGCAAATCGAATAGGCCGTACATATGTACATATATAGTTATGTGGGTATTATTAATTCATGTATTTATTTCGGCTTCGCATGCTTATTTATCAGTTTTGCCAGGTTGGTGCGACTAAATCGAATATGACAATGGAAATTACTTTAAAGCTCTCAGCAATAGCTATCATCTGATATCCATATTATATAAACCTTGTCTAGGGGTATACGGGTCCACGTTCTGGCCTATATCTCGAGACCCAAGTCACCCAGCGGTATAAAAAATTATCTGTAGTAAAGCACACATCACCAGCTTCAATTTGATACCCATAATGTAAAAACACACCCTATTGTTACCCTGATCCACGTTTTTCCCTATATCTCGAGACCCTAGTCACCAAGAGGTATGGAAACTACCCTGTACTAAAGCACACATCAACAGCTTTAATTTGATATCCATATTGTATAAACACAGTCTAGGGGTGCCCGGGTCCACGTTTTCGCCTGTATCTCTAGACCCTAGTCACCAATAGGTATGAAAACTACCCTGTACCAAAGCACTCATCAACAGCTTTCAGTTGATATCCATACAGTATAAACACATTCTAGGGGTGCCCGAGTCCACGTTTTGGCGTATATCTCGAGACCCTAGTCACCAATAGGAATGAAAACTACCCTGTACTAAAGCACTCATCAACAGCTTTCATTTGATATCCATATTGTATAAACACATTCTAGGGGTGTCCGGGTCCAAGTTTTGGCCTATATCTCGAGACCCTAGTCACCCAGGGGTACGATCAATACCCAGTATCAAAGTAATCGTAAACAGCTTCCATTTGATACCCATACTGTACAAACACATCCCAGGATTACTCAGGTCCACGTTTTGATCTCAAGACCCTAGCTAGAACGAGATAAAAAGTATCCTATGTCCGTTCGCTGGTTCTAGGCTACCTCTCCACCAATTTTCAGCCAAATCGGTTAATTTGTTCTTGAGTTATATTGGCTTAAGCAAAATATTTACCTAGCACTCACTACATTAATCGACAATATAACAGATAAATCTTGTACAGTAAATTTTTTACTATAATTTTTGATTGATTGATTTGTTAATTTGATTATTTCGAAGACTGAGATTTACAAAAAAACCGATAATCATGGAATTTAATACAAGCGATACCTTTTGACTTTTTGGTACTTATTTACATAATTTTAACGAAAAAAATTAAATTGGTAGAAAAGAAAGGTCGTAAAGGAAGTAACTAATCACAAACTGATTAAGCAGTATTTTTTAGAAGAATGATTTATTCGAAATTATTTAAAACGACTAATTAAAAAATTTTAATTAATCTATAACAGTTGCTTAATTTTTTAAATTGATTAATTAATAGTTTTTATGAGAACTATTGATTAAAAATTCTTTTAGAAATTGCCAATTAACCAGAAAAATTATTACATAAATGTTTGAACTGATAAATCGCACCTTCATAGTGCAACACATTTAAAAATATCTACAATCGTCTATTAAATGAATTAACCAGCGAACAAATGCAAGTAGCCTCTGTGACAGCTCGATCTGCAGTGTCGCATTACGTCACTTGACAAACTGGATTTAATTGTTGACAATGTATGAGCTACACGCTATTCTCAAGCGCGCAACTGTCGCAGTATTGAAGCCTACATATACATATGAACATTAGGGTACTTCAGTTTGAGGGAACATTTTTTTGATTGCCCCATGAAACGAATCGGCAATAAAACTCTAACAAAAAGCTGCGAATTGGATTCAGCAAGAGCTGTTAGGCATCTCTGAATAAAAAGCTGCAAAATTGAACATTTTGTTAAATTTTGTTAAAAAATTTGAAAATAATTTAAATTCTTTAGACTGGACTTAAAAAAATAGTTCAGATGAGGGAAAAGAGAGGTATTTGTCAAGAAAATTATTGAATCGTCCAGAATGAGGGAAAATGAGGAAAAAAAGCGAAAAATAAAATAAAATTGTTTTATTAAAACCAACCAATGACACACAAACACAACCGTACCACCTGAAAAGACGGATACCGGTGCGTAAACGTAAAAATTTTTTTTTCAATATTTTGTAAAAAAGCATGTTAAAAAAGGCAATCCTTGTTCGTCCTGGCTTTCGTATTCCCCCCTCATTCCTTTTCTCGAACAAACGTTCCAGGATTTCAAATGTGTTCAGTTCAAAATTCAAGACAAAATTTTCTAATTTGTATGTTTTTAATAACTTTTTCTTTATTTTGCTTCGTTCTGGAAAATAAAAAGAAATAATTTTTTAGGGACGTGTAGCCACTTCCTGAAAAAAAACACCAAGAAAATGACGGCAATTTTTGTACTGAATTCTTCGTACGAAAAAGGGAGCCGTATCTCATTCTGTAAGGGTTTTCAACACATGTGTAATCGTGGAACGTTTGCTCGAGAAAAGGAGAGGGAATATGAAAGCTTAAGTATTTTGCTTCTTTAGCCGAGTCAGGACGAATAGAATTGCCTTTTTTAACATGCTCAGAGCAGGTTTTTTATACCTACAAATAATTTTATATAGTGTATACTATCATTTACATTTTTTTACGGCAGACATTGCGCAGTAGAATTGCCTACCCTAATATACGAGGTGCAACCTAAACAGCAGCGGCAGTTCACCGTTCTCTTCTATCAACGCGACATGCAACAATATTTTGTAAGCTCATTTCAAATGCTGCTAATTGGATTCTCATGACACTACAATTTAATATTTATTTTTACAACAATCAACATTTAGCCGTAACAGAAAATCAATGTTGCGGTTTAAAGAAAATCCTGCACCATATGCAGTGGTGTTAGTGTGCTTTTCACTTTTTAATTACAGGTGTTAACCGTAATGAACATCTTGACCAGAGATGCTGAGAAGCTTTTCATGGCAGAAATACACTCGTAGTGTTTGCCGAATCACTGCTGAGGGGCGACCACGCTTAGAAAAAAGTTCTTCTAATTAAAAACTTGTTTCTCTAATTTTTTGATGTTGCTTTGCCCGCGAATTGAACCCAGAATTTTAGGCGTGGTAGGCGAAGCACGTTACCACCACATGACGGCGGTCATAATGTTGAAAATAAGGTCACTGAGCACTTAGTCATAGATAGCGCCAAGCTACGTCCACGTCGCTCTCCATAGACTTTCTCAGTGATAAAGTGAAATTAAGCGAGGCCAAAACCTAGATAGACTAGTGAGATAACCTTTAATTTTGGAGCATAGCTTTTTAGGGAAGGTTCGTGCTTGAGGGAACGGGAGTTTTTAAGTATTTATGAATAACTATAGTTAGATAGCTGCCAACGATTATGGTGAGGAGATAAGTCGAGTTTTTCAATACACGAATCATATTCCGAGCATAGGTACTCGACTTAACAGGAGACGTCATTCTTGTCTGACTCCTTTCAATGCGTTTGACAAAAATATTAGGAGAAAAGCATGTTTCCTCAAACTTGGAAAGAAAAATACGATTGATTTGAAAATTTAATTTATAAACATGACCCAATTAAACCAAACAGGTGAAGTTATTAGTAGAGCAACAAAAATTTGACAGCCCTCATAAAACGGCCATGAATTTGCAAGTAGTAGGGAGGGACATTTTTATACTCAGTTGAGCAGAGCTCACAGAGTATATTAAGTTTGATTGGATAACGGTTGGTTGTACATATATAAAGGAATCGAAATAGATATAGACTTATATATATCAAAATAATCAGGATCGAAAAAAAATTTGATTGAGCCATGTCCGTCCGTCCGTCCGTCCGTCCGTCCGTCCGTTAACACGATAACTTGAGTCAATTTTGAGGTATCTTGATGAAATTTGGTATGTAGGTTCCTGAGCACTCATCTCAGATCGCTATTTAAAATGAACGATATCGGACTATAACCACGCCCACTTTTTCGATATCGAAAATTTCGAAAAATCGAAAAAATGCGATAATTCATTGCCAAAGGCGGCTAAAGCGATGAAACTTGGTAGATGGGTTGACGTTATGACGCAGAATAGAAAATTAGTAAGATTTTGAACAATGGGCGTGGCACCGCCCACTTTTACAAGAAGGTAATTTAAAAGTTTTGCAAGCTGTTATTTGGCAGTCGTTGAAGATATCATGATGAAATTTGGCAGGAACGTTACTAATATTACTATATATGTGCTAAATAAAAATTAGCAAAATTGGATGAAGAACACGCCCACTTTTTAAAAAAATTTTTTTTTTAATTCAAATTTTAACAAAAAATTTAATATCTTTACTGTATATAAGTAAATTAAGTCAAAATTCAACTCCAGTAATGATATGATGCAACAAAATACAAAAATAAAAGAAAATTTCAAAATGGGCATGGCTCCGCCCATTTTCATTTAGTTTATCTAGAATACTTTTAATGCCATAAGTCGAACAAAAATTTACCAATCCTTCTCAAATTTGGTAGGAGCATAGATTCTGTGACGGTAACTGTTCTCTGTGAAAATGGGCGAAATCGGTGGAAGCCACGCCCAGTTTTTATACACAGTCCACCGTCTGTCCTTCCGCTCGGCCGTTTACACAATAACTTGAGCAAAAACCGATATATCTTTACTAAACTTAGCCCACGTACTTATCTGAACTCACTTTATCTTGGTATAAAAAATGGCCGAAATCCGACCATAACCACGCCCACTTTATCGATATCGAAAATTACGAAAAATGAAAAAAATGCCATAATTCTTACCAACTACGAAAAAAGGGATGAAACATGATAACTGGATTGGTTTATTGACGCAAAATATAACTTTGCAAAAAACTTTGTAAAATGGGTGTGACACCTAACATATTATGTAGAAGAAAATGAAAAAGTTCTACAAGGCGAAATCAACAGCCCTTGGAATCTTGGCAGGAATACTGTTAGTGGTATTGCATATATAAATAAATTAGCAGTACCCGACAGATGATTTTCTGGATCACCTGGTCTACATTTTGGTCGATATCGCGAGAACGCCTTCACATATACATCTAAGGGCCACTCGCTTTTAAACCCTCATTAATACTTTTAATTTGATATCCATATCGTACAAACACATTCTAGAGTCACCCTGGCCCACCCTAAGGGCGATATCTCGAAAAGGCGTCCACCTATAGACCTAATGCCCACTCCATCTTAAAATGCTCAGTAACACATTTCGTTTGATACCCATATCGTACAAACATTCTAGAGTCACCCCTGGCCCACCCTAATGGCGATATCTCGAAAAGGCGTCCACCTATATACCTAATGTCCACTCCCTCTTAAAATGCTCAGTAACACCTTTCGTTTGATACCCATATCGTACAAACATTCTAGAGTCACCCCTGGCCCACCCTAATGGCGATATCTCGAAAAGGCGTCCACCTATAGACCTAATGCCCACTCCCTCTTAAAATGCTCAGTAACTTCTCTCGTTTGATACTCATATCGTACAAACATTCTAGATTCACCCCTGGCCCACCCTAATGGCGATATTTCGAAAAGGCGTCCACCTATAGACCTAATGCCCACTCCCTCTTAAAATGCTCAGTAACACCTTTCGTTTGATACCCATATTGTACAAACATTCTAGAGTCACCCCTGGCCCACCCTAATGGCGATATCTCGAAAAGGCGTCCACCTATAGACCTAATGCCCACTCCCTCTTAAAATGCTCAGTAACTTCTTTCGTTTGATACTCATATTGTACAAACATTCTAGAGTCACCCCTGGCCCACCCTAATGGCGATATCTCGAAAAGGCGTCCACCTATAGACCTAATGCCCACTCCCTCTTAAAATGCTCAGTAACACCTTTCGTTTGATACCCATATCGTACAAACATTCTAGAGTCACCCCTGACCCACCCTAATGGCGATATCTCGAAAAGGCGTCCACCTATAGACCTAATGCCCACTCCCTCTTAAAATGCTCAGTAACACCTTTCGTTTGATACCCATATCGTACAAACATTCTAGAGTCACCCTTGGTCCACCTTTATGGCGATATCTCGAAAAGGCGTCCACCTATAGAACTAAGGATTACTCCCTTTTAAAATACTCATTACCACCTTTCATTTGATACCCATATCGTACAAAAACATTCTAGAGTCACCCCTGGCCCACCCTAATGGCGATATCTCGAAAAGGCCTCCACCTATAGACCTAATGCCCACTCCCTCTTAAAATGCTCAGTAACACCTTTCGTTTGATACCCATATTGTACAAACATTCTAGAGTCACCCCTGGCCCACCCTAATGGCGATATCTCGAAAAGGCGTCCACCTATAGACCTAATGCCCACTCCCTCTTAAAATGCTCAGTAACACCTTTCGTTTGATACCCATATCGTACAAACACATTCTAGAGTCACCCCTGGCCCACCCTAATGACGATATCTCGAAAAGTCGTCCACCTATAGACCTCATGCCCACTCCCTCTTAAAATGCTCAGTAGCACCTTTCGTTTGATACCCATACCGTAGAAACATTCTAGAGTCACCCTTGGACCACCTTTAAGGCGATATCTCGAAAAGGCGTCCACCTATAGAACTAAGGATTACTCCCTTTTAAAATACTCATTACCTTCTTTCATTTGATACCCATATCATACAAACACATTCTAGAGTCACCCCTGGCCCACCCTAATGGCGATATCTCGAAAAGGCGTCCACCTATAGACCTAATGCCCACTCCCTCTTAAAATGCTCAGTAACACCTTTCGTTTGATACCCATATCGTACAAACACATTCTAGAGTCACCCCTGGCCCACCCTAATGACGATATCTCGAAAAGTCGTCCACCTATAGACCTCATGCCCACTCCCTCTTAAAATGCTCAGTAGCACCTTTCGTTTGATACCCATACCGTAGAAACATTCTAGAGTCACCCTTGGACCACCTTTAAGGCGATATCTCGAAAAGGCGTCCACCTATAGAACTAAGGATTACTCCCTTTTAAAATACTCATTACCTTCTTTCATTTGATACCCATATCATACAAACACATTCTAGAGTCACCCCTGGCCCACCCTAATGACGATATCTCGAAAAGTCGTCCACCTATAGACCTCATGCCCACTCCCTCTTAAAATGCTCAGTAGCACCTTTCGTTTGATACCCATACCGTAGAAACATTCTAGAGTCACCCTTGGACCACCTTTAAGGCGATATCTCGAAAAGGCGTCCACCTATAGAACTAAGGATTACTCCCTTTTAAAATACTCATTACCTTCTTTCATTTGATACCCATATCATACAAACACATTCTAGAGTCACCCCTGGCCCACCCTAATGGCGATATCTCGAAAAGGCGTCCACCTATAGACCTAATGCCCACTCCCTCTTAAAATGCTCAGTAACACCTTTCGTTTGATACCCATATCGTACAAACACATTCTAGAGTCACCCCTGGCCCACCCTAATGACGATATCTCGAAAAGTCGTCCACCTATAGACCTCATGCCCACTCCCTCTTAAAATGCTCAGTAGCACCTTTCGTTTGATACCCATATCGTACAAACATTCTAGAGTCACCCTTGGTCCACCTTTAAGGCGATATCTCGAAAAGGCGTCCACCTATAGAACTAAGGATTACTCCCTTTTAAAATACTCATTACCATCTTTCATTTGATACCCATATCATACAAACACATTCTAGAGTCACCCCTGGCCCACCCTAATGGCGACATTTCGAAAAGGCGTCCACCTATATACCTAATGCCCACCCCTCTTAAAATGCTCAGTAACACCTTTCATTTGATTCCCATATCGTACAACTAGAGACACCCCTGGTCCACCTTTATGGCGATATCTCGAAACGGCGTCCACCTATGGAACTAAGGATCACTCCTTTTCAAAATACTCATTAACAGCTTTCATTTGATACCCATATCGTACAAACACATTCTGAGTCAGCCCTGATCCACCTTTATGGCGATATCCCTAAATGGCGTCCATCCATAGAACTATGGCCTACTCTCTCTTAAAATACTCTTTAATACCTTCCATTTGATACACATGTCATACAACCACATTCCAGGGTTACCCTAGGTTCATTTTCCTACATGGTGATTTTCCTTATTTTGTCTCCATAGCTCTCAACTGAGTATGTAATGTTCGGTTACACCCGAACTTAGCCTTCCTTACTTGTTTAGTACTATTTTACTACTTAAGTAATGTAATGTGCGGAAATTGGCAAACTCGATATATTTCCACATTGGAAACGGTGACATGAAGGAAAAGTGATGTGAAACCAAAAGTAATATGAATGAAAAGTATAAGAAGTTAATAAAGTAAAGAGAACAAGAGGAATAGGAAGTGTGAGAGTAAAAGTAAGTATAAGCGTAATGGTTGGAGAGAAGGAATATAAAGAGGATAACAGAAAGAGTAAGAATGACATAAGGATGAGATTAAGGGTAGAGGTGAGAGTTATACTTGGATAAAAGAGGGAAGAGTAAGGGGAACAGCGGGAAGATTTACGAAGGAATGAAAGGCGTAGGAGAATTGAATGAACCAATTTGGGTAAACTAAAAAATGCAGAGGGGAGAGGAAACTAGAAAGGAAGACGGTTAATCAGGTGGATAGACAGAGAGTCAGAACAACATCTGCCAATTTTGATGATATGGCTGGAATTATTTCATGTTTGTCGAAACGTTACCAGGTTTAGACAGATGTGTTTAAAATAAAGTTCTAACAAGCCTAAGTTTTGTTTGCCAACAGGTAAATCTACAAGCTATCATTCGTTGAAGCATCATTACTGTAAAACCCCTGCTGCCATATATTTTAACACCAGCCACCTTTTTCTGCTGAATGTGCCTATCTCAGCGCTTGGTTTACATATATAAATATTGGTTCTTGGGGCCGTATAACTTCAATCCTGAGCTTTTTTAGTACAAGCCGCCCAGATACTCATTTACAACTTCATCATATTGTTCCAGATCGTCAGTCGTCTCACTGATGTGAGCATATTGGTGAAAAATGCAATACTCTGAAGATCCAGCCATTCAGTTCCGTTGACCAAAACTTTTTATATACTCAATATTGAGTTCACCCTCATACGAGGCACGTAAGAGTTTAAATGAGTACCCTTAGTGAAAAATGTGTTATGTAATTTAATTTAATTTAACTTTTTCCATTTTTGAGAGAGTATACTATAAGGTAGGGAAAAAACTGAATGTTTTAAAGTAATAAACTCAGCGCGACCAAGACCCAACTAAAGCTTAAACCAACAAACCTTAGTTCTTTCAGATCATGAGCTTCAAGAGACCGCATTAACGAAAATATTTGAAAATAAATGAATCATATTTATTTTACAAGCTCATTAACAAAAATTTCTGCTGTAAGAAAATACTAAAAAAGGGAAGAGGAAATAATTAAGAATTTGCATAAATTTTAGTGTAATTCTAAAGCCATAGTCGGAATGCTAAGTAAATGAATTAAAACTTAGCAAAGTACACTCATGGTTGTATACAAGTTTATGACAGTAATTACAGTAATGCTAAAAGTATTTATGATAAATAGGATCAGAAATTGCTGTTTGACTTAGTAAATCGTCTGTCTTTTTAGTTTTTTTTTTTCTAAGTAATGAGAAGTTTTAATTGCCTAAAATAAATGAGTTTTCAGCGCATATATCATCATCATTAATTGGAGCTTAACCGCCTAAGCAATTTTGTCCGTTTCGTAACAAGTCACGCTTCCTGTTTCGCGATAACTGACGCTAATTGGGAGCATCAAAGGAGTTCAAGTCTTCACCACCTGCATCTCCCAATTCTGTAAAGGTCCCCCCTTTCTCTGCTTCCAAGCTGCAGAGTCGACTGAAATACTTTATTGGCCGGAGCGTCTTCGTTCATTCTCATTAAGTCACCTTGGCTGCAAAACCTTTGGGTTTTTTTCGCTGCTTTATTGTCATATCTGCGTAAAGCTCATACAGGTCATTATTATAACTCCTTCGATACTCGGCGTCGGCATCACGGACCATACATTTTTCAGAGAACTTTTCTCTCGAACACTACAAGAGCCATCTCATCTTCTCTCGACACGTTCATGATTCCGAGTCATACATCAGGACAGGTATGATGAGCGACTTGTAGAGCGTAATTTTTTTACGTTGAGAGAGGGCTTTACTTCTCACTCTCACACTTACTTTGCTTAGTCCAAAATAGCACTTCTAAGGAATTATTATTTTTTTTTGATTTCTATGCTGACATTGTTTTTTCTATTAGTTCTCAAATAGACGAAATCCTTCAGAGTCTCGAATTTGTATCCGTTAACAGTGAAATGGCTGCGAAGGCTTGAATGAGCTGATTCTTTCTTGGATGACAGCAAATACTTCGCCTTGTGCTGCTTCAGCAAAATATCCATTTTTTCTGCTTCTTTATCTAATTCCGAGAAGGCAAAATCATAATGATAATATCAGTATCATCAACATACACCAGTAATTGTACTCTCTTATAATAGATTTTACCATCACGGTTTAGTTCTGCTGCTATAACTATCTTCTGCAGCATTATGTTAAAGAAATAGCATGGAAAGGAGTCGCCTTGTCTGAAGCCGCGTTTGATTTCGAACCCTTCTAAATCCTTCCGAAGCTGGTCGTCTTTGCAGGGTATTTCAATTTAGATATTGCAGTTTCTTTTCGCGCTCTCACATGCTGCTTCCAAGTCGATGAAAAGATGGTGAGTGCCGATTTGCTTATCGTGAGTACTTTCCAGGATCTGGCGCATCGCCAAGAAGTGGTCGATAGTAGATTTTGCAGGTCTGAAGCCGTACTGATAACGTCCAGTCTTTGTTAAGTATGGATTTCATTATTTCCCACAGTATGCTAGATAGAGCTTTATATGCGATATTAAGCAGGCCAATTCCACTGTAATTAGCTTGGTTCGCCGGATCACCTTTCTTGTGGATAAGTTCCAGTCTGGAGGCATGCGTTCATCCGACCATATTTTGCTGATGCATGCTCTTTACCAACTCTTCTCTCCCGTGTATGAACAGCTCGGCTGGTATTCCGTCATTACTTGGCGCCTTGTAACAAAATAACTGTAATTTTGAAAAGTAACAACAAATGAATGTTTTCAATAATAAATGTAATATTTTTATTGATTTGAAGCATTTGACCTTGATCTTGTTGTATGCTGATATTTATTGCATCAATATATGTGACCCGGTCTATGAAAAGGTGGCTTATGACTCAAAAACAATTTTTCCACTTTTTTTCTGGTATGGTGCAACAAAATACAAAGATAAAAGAAAATTTCAAAATGGGCGTAACTCCGCCCTTTTTCATTTAATTCGTCTAGAATACTTTTAATTCCATAAGTCGAAGAAAAATTTACCAATCCTTGTGAAATTTGGTAGGGACATAGATTCTATGACGGTAACTGTTCTCTGTGAAAATGGGCGAAGTCGGTTTGAACGACGCCCAGTTTTTATACACAGTCGACCGTCTGTCCTTCCGCTCGGCCGTTGACACGTACTTATCTGAAGTCACTTTATCTTGGTATAAAATATGACCGAAATCCGTCTATGACAACGCCCACTTTCGATGTCGAAAATTACGAAAAATTAAAAAAATGCCATAATTCTGTACCAAATATGAAAAAAGAGATGAAACATGGTAATTGGATTGGTTTATTGACGCAAAATATAACTTTAGAAAAAACTTTGTAAAATGGGTGTAACACCTACCATATTAAGTAGAAGAAAACGAAAAAGTTCTACAAGGCGAAATCAACAGCCCTTGGAATCTTGGCAGGAATACTGTACGTGGTATTACATATATAAATAAATTAGCGGTACCCGACAGATGATGTTCTGGATCACCCTGGTCCGCATTTTGGTAGATATCTCGAAAACGCCTTCACATATACAACTACCACCACTCCATTTTAAAACCCTCATTAATACTTTTAAAATGATACCCATATCGTACAAACACATTCTAGAGTCACCCCTGGTCCACCCTTATTGCGATATCTCGAAAAGGCGTCCACCTATAGAACTAAGGCCCACTACGTTTTAAATAATCATTAACACCTTTCATTTCATATACATGTCATACAAACACATTCCAGGGTTACCCTAGGTTCATTTTGCTAAGTGGTGATTTTCCCTTATTTTGTCTCCAAAGCTCTCAGCTGAGTATGTAATGTTCGGTTACACCCGAACTTAGCCTTCCTTACTTGTTTTTTGTGGTGTTTTAATAATAAAAATATTTCAATTGATTATATTTTTGTGTGTATGTGTTTGTATGTCAACACTACCAACATTCAATTGTGTAATACTAAAGCTTTTGTGTTTTCTTATTTTTTCAGGTGCTAATTTTCCGCTTCGCTTTTTAATTAATGCAGAATCGGTTCGAGGTAAGTTTCAATTTTTATTTGGTTTGATTTATGATCTGGCTGTTAGCTTAAGCTGATTGCAAAATTAGTTGTGGATAATTAAGTGATTTTTTATGTTCATTGATTAATTATACTGGCACACAAAATAAAATAAGTAGGCTGTGCATTTTAACCTGGTGTAGCGGGGACCTTAGGAAATTCAGAAAAACATTAAGAAAAGCAATAAAATTTGTGTAACGCTACAGAAGTCTGGAAGCCATGCAATTATGCGCTCAAGCAATACAAAAAAGAGGTACGGGTAGCAAAGGCGGTGTCCTGGCAATTCTTATGCTCCACAATATCAAACACTCGAGAGCCCTCAGGACTGAGTAAAATTGTGTGCAAAGATCAACACAACTACCATTTCGTAAGAGAATCAGACGGAGTTTGGATGAACTCGGCCGTGGACTCCCTGACCACCCTTATAAATATCACACTTCTCACGGTGCGATCACACATAAATAAAAGAACCTCTCTTCAAAAGCTAGGTGACCTAATGATACTATGGCTTGAATGGATTGTTGTTGTTGTTGTTGTATTAACGATAAAGACACTCTCAGAAGGCTTTGGGGAGTGCTATCGATGTTGATGTTCCTTTGCCGGATATAGTCTCCAGAGTCTCGGCTGTTAATGAAACAGGACTCGTCACGGGTAAATGAGGTTGACAATTGGGTTGGAGAAGCTATATATTGCGCTGGCAACCCCTTGAGAGGGTTGCGCTACACAACCCCTAGAATCAATTTGATATTTTTGTCACCTCTTACGACAGGCATACCTACCGCGGGTATATTCTAATCCCCCTAACCCCCCGGGGGCAGCTGGAATGGGTCTAAAGAGTTAGTATTACCCTGACGTATATTCCTGGAAGAAAGCAAAATTTTATTTCTTCCCAAGGCTGGCAGACGTACGCGCCAAAAAGCCGATCTATAAGCCTCAAGTTCATTATGGCTATTGGCCATTCAGATGGTACAATTAATAAGAACAGAGTTGTTGTTGTTGTAGCGATAAGGTTGCTCCCCGAAGGCTTTGGGGAGTGTTATCGATGTGATGGTCCTTTGCCGGATACAGATCCGGTACGCTCCGGTAACACAGCATCATTAAAGTGCTAGCCCGACCATCTTGGGAACGATTTATGTGGCCACGTTAAACCTTCAGGCCATCCCTCCCTCCCCACCCCAAGTTCCTTGAGGAGCTTGGGGTCGCCAGAGCCTCGTCTGTTAGTGAAACAGGATTCGCCGCGGATAGGTGAGGTTGACAATTGGGTTTGGAGAAGCTATATATTGCGCTGGCAACCTGAAGGGTTACGCTACACAGCCCCTTGAATCTGGCATTTTAGTCGCCTCTTACGACAGGCATACCTACCGCGGGTATATTCTGACCCCCTAACCCGCTGGGGGGAATAAGAACAGAGTCAAGTTTTCTAATGCGCAGCACGCTTACATGAAGAGAATGTCAACTGGAACTGCTCTCAAAACGCTCAGTGGTTCTGTAGGATCTCGTAGGATCTCTAACTACAAACAGTACACTTTTGCTATCTTCTTAGCTATGAAGGGAGCTTTCAAAAACATTGAAATCAGCGCTATTGTCAAGTCCCTTCAATGGACTCAATCAATGCTGGAAAACATAATTATTGAAGCAGACAATGGATCAGTGACAACGACGCAGAGCGTGCGAAGAGGAACACGCCAGGGGGGGCTCTGAACTCTCCCTCTCAAGGAGAGTAAAGTGCCTTGGCATCAAAATAGACAACAAGTGGTTATGGAAAGCCGATAACGGAATATGGATAGAAGAGTTGCGAATACTACTCGTGTAAGAGGATATTAAGTAGCAACTGCGGTCTAAGGTCAAAGCTTATGAGGCTCCTGTCAAAACCGGATTGGTCAGCCGACGAAGTTTGCCAAGAGGGCGTAATCTTACTCTTCACGGATCGGTTTAAAAAGGCTTGCGGTGTTGGTTTGGGGGTTTTTTCCAACCAGCTTAATGTCGCGATATTCGTCCATCTTCCAACAGCTAGCATCTTCCAATCAGAGATACTAGGTTTAGAGAGGCCATGTTTTTCCTCTTAGAAAAACGGGAAAGCGACGGTGAGATGCGTTCTCGGACAGCCGAAAAGCACTCAAAGCATTAGATTCACCATACATCACATTCACCATTACAGGGCATTGGTAGCTTGGAAGGTTGTATTGTCGAAGGTTGTAAGGAGACGTGCCACCAATTTACTCCGCGCGTGCCCAACCCTGGTGAGGTTTCGAGCTTTGGGCAAATTTGTGCTGCCCGATCTGAGTGCGGTGTCGGAACGCTCCACAAAGGACATCAGAAGCTTTATTGATTTAACCAAGTAAACGCACAGGGTACATAAAGCAACTGGTTCGAGGAGAACGGTCATCAAAATGGCACTTAGAACGCTTTTGGGTCCGGGCATTTCGGCCAGGCACCACAGCAACCAACCAACCAACCAAGGTCGAATAAACCCGTATAAGGGACCGAATTGCATCAAGCCATCTTTAATTCTTTAATTTCGAATGAAGGAGTGGAAAGGAAAGTACTGACGAAGCTGTTGATGTTGTAAGCTGTCAAATCGTGATTTGAGGTCGTAACAGCGTTCTTTCTTAACGAAGTGGCGCAGCACATTGGGCTCACTGAAACTAGGCCTGGTTTATTAAGAAAAAACATACTAAAGATTAGATTTTCCGGAAATTTGGAGAGCGAAGGAAGGGAGATAGAGAGAGTGAAGACGAACGGAAAGATTTAGTTTTTTTTAAGTTTCCTTGAACTACGCAGGCAAGCCAAAGTTCGCAGAGAACAATGTCTTCAGGTTCTGCTTGCACTTAATAAACGAAAAAAAAACTTTAGTTGAAGAAAAATATATTTTTTATTCCATTCAATCGGTTGAGTGCAAAAACAATGAAATATTCATACTTCCTCGTAAATGTACCTACATAATGTGGTTGTGTACATAACCCAAAAAAGAGCGGAAAGAAAACAAAGAGATGTGAAATGCAAATATGTTCCAATTTACTCATAACTGAAAGAAGTAAACCAAAAACACCTACGTCAATAAGTGCAAATGGCTCATGAAAAAGGGCAAATAATTCATAGGTATTTTTTTCAATTTTGTACACTTGTGTATGCAACGCATAATATGAATTTGTATGCTAGGCTTTTGTCACCATAAAATAGGGATGGACAGAAGAGTGATTTTGTTGGTTTTTTCTCTTTTCAGTTTCAGTGCATTATGTCAGGGTTTATTGTTCGTTGTTGTGGCAGAGAAAATAACTCTCAAATATCTGAATAACAAAACGGTGAGATAAGGTCAACGATCATAAGGTTAACTGATCTTATGTCCACCTTAAAATCGCACGATTTTTATACTCAGCGTGCTTTGCACACAGAGTATATTAAATTGGATTGCATAACGGTTGGTTTTATACGTATAAAGGAATCGAGCTAGATATAGACTTCCATATATCAAAATCATCAGTATCGGGAAAAAAATTTGATTGAGCCATGTCCGTCCGTCCGTCCGTCTGACCGTTAACACGATAACTTGAGTAAATTTTCAGCTATCTTGATGAAATTTGGTATGTAGGTTTCTGTGCACTCATTTCGGATCGCTATTTAAAATGAACGATATCGGACTATAACCACGCCCACTTTTTCGATATCGAAAATTTCGTAAAACCGAAAAAGTGCGATAATTCATTACCAAAGACGGATAAAGCGATGAAACTTGGTACGTGGCTTGACCTTATGACGCAGAATAGAAAGTTAGTAAAATTTAGGGAAATGGGCGCGGCACCGCCCACTTTTAAAAGGAACTAATTTAAAAATTTTGCAAGCTGTAATTTGGCAGTCGTTGAAGATATCATGATGAAATTTGGCAGGAACGTTACTCGTATTACTATATGTGTGCTAAATAAAAACAAGTAATGAAGGCTAACTTCGGGTGTAACCGAACATTACATACTCAGCTGAGAGCTATGGTGACAAAATAAGGGAAAATCACCATGTAGGAAAATGAACCTAGGGTAACCCTGGTATGTGTTTGTATGACATGTGTATCAAATGAAAGGTGTTAATGAGTATTTAAAAAGAGAGTGGGCCTTAGTTCTATAGGTGGACGCCTTTTGAAGATATCGCCATATAGGTGGACCAGTGTGGTGACTCTAGAATATGTTTGTACGATATGGGTATCTAATGAAAAGTGTTAATGAATATTTTAAAAGGCATTGGGCCTTATTTCTATAGGTGGACGCCTTTTCGAGATATAGCCGTAAATGTGGACCAGGGGTGACTTTAGAATTTATTTGTACCATATGGGTATAAAATGAAAGGTGTTAATGAGTTTTTTAAAAGGGAGTGGGCCTTAGTTCTATAGGTGGACGCCTTTTCGAGATATCGCCATAAAGGTGGACCAGGGGTCACTCTAGAGTTATGGTATGGTTATCAAATGAAAAGTGGTAATGAGTATTTTAAAAGGGAGTGGTGGTAGTTGTATATGTGAAGGCGTTTTCGAGATATTGACCAAAATGTGGACCAGGGTGGCCCAGAACATCATCTGTCGGGTACCGCTAATTTATTTATATATGTAATACCACGAACAGTATTCCTGTCAAGATTCCGAGGGCTTTTGATTTCGCCCTGCAGAACTTTTTCATTTTCTTCAACTTAATTTGGTATGCGTCACACCCATTTTGCAAAGTTTTTTCTAAAGCTATATTTTGCTTCAATAAATCAATCCAATTACCATGTTTCATCCCTTTTTTCGTATTTGGTATAGAATTATGGCATTTTTTTTCGTAACTTTCGATATCGAAAAAGTGGACGTGGTCATAGTCGGATTTCGTCCATTTTTACATCAACACAAAGTGAGTTCAGATAAGTACGAGAACTGAGTTTAGTAAAGATATATAGATTTTTGCTCAAGTTATCATATTAACGGCCGAGCGGAAGGGCAGACGGACGCCTGTGTAAAAAAACTAGGCGTGGCTTCCACCGATTTCGCCCTTTTTCACAGAAAGCAGTTATTGTCCTAGGATCTAAGCTCCTACCAAATTTCACAAGGAGTGGTAAATTTTTGTTCGACTTATGGCATTAAAAGTATCCTAGACAAATTAAATGAAAAAGGGCGGAGCCACGCCCATTTTGAAATTTCCTTTTATTTTTGTATTTTATTGCACAATATCATTACTGGATTCGAATGTTGACATAATTTACTTATGTACTGTAAAGATATTGAATTTTTTGTTAAAATTTGACTTAAAAAAAAAAAAACAAGTAAGGAAGGTTAAGTTCGGGTGTAATCGAATATTACATACTCAGTTGAGAGCTATGGTGACAACATAAGGGAAAATAACCATGTAGGAAAATGAACCGAGGGAAACCCTGGAATGTGTTTGTATGACATGTGTATCAAATGAAAGGCATTAAAGATTATTTTATGAGGGAGTGGGCCATAGTTCTATAGGTGGACGCCATTTAGGGATATAGCCATAAAGGTGGATCAGGGTTGACTCTAGAGTGCGTTTGTACGATATGGGTATCAAATGAAAGGTATTAATGAGTATTTTAAAAGGGAGTAATCCTTAGTTCCATAGGTGGACGCCGGGTCGAGATATCGCCATAAAGGTGGGCCAGGGGTGACTCTAGAATTCGTTTGTGCAATATGGGTATCAAACGAAAGGAGTTAATGAGTATTTTAAGAGGGAGTGGGCCTTTCTGGACCAGGGGTGGCTCTAGACTTTGTTTGTACGATATGGGTATCAAATGAAAGGTGTTAATGAGTATTTTTAAAAGGGAGTGGGCCTTCGTTCTATAGGTGTTCGCCTTTTCGAAATATCGCCATAAAGGTGGTCCAGAGGTGACTTTAGAATGAGTTTCTACGATATGGGTATCAAATTAAAGGTATTAATGAGAGTTTTAAAAGGGAGTGGTGGTAGTTGTATATGTGAAGGCGTTTTCCAGATATCGACCAAAATGTGGACCAGGGTGACCCAGAACATCATCTGTTGGATACCGCTAATTTATTTATATATGTAATACCTGCCAAGATTTTAAGGGTTTTTTATTTCGCCCTGCAAAACTTTTTCATTTTCTTCTACTTAATATGGTAGGTGTCACAACCATTTTATAAAGTTTTTTCTAAAGTTATATTTCGCGTCAATAAAGCAATCCAATTACCTTACCATATTTCATCCCTTTTTTCGTATTTGGTATAGAATTATGGCATTTTTTCATTTTTCGTAAGTGTGGGTAAAGTGGGCGTGGTCATAGTCGGATTTCGTTCATTTTTCATGCCAAGATAAAGTGAGTTCAGATAAGTACGTGAACTGAGTTTAGTAAAGATATATCGATTTTTGCTCAAGTTATCGTGTTAACGGCCATGCGGAAGGACAGACGGACGACTGTGTATAAAAACTGGGCGTGACATCAACCGATTTCGCCCATTTTCACAGAAAACAGTTAACGCCATAAAATCTATGCCCCTACCAAATTTCAAAAGGATTGGTTAATTTTTGTTCGACTTATGGCGTTAAAAGTATCCTAGACAAATTAAATGAAAAAGGGCGGAGCCACGCCCATTTTTAAATTTTCTTTTATTTTTGTATTTTGTTGCACCATATCATTACTGGAGTTGAATCTTGACATAATTTACTTATATACTGTAAAGATATTAAATTTTTTGTTAAAATTTTACTTTAAAAAAATTTTTTTTAAAAGTGGGCGTGGTCCTTCTCCGATTTTGCTAATTTTTATTAAGCGTACATACAGTAATAAGGGTAACGTTCCTGCCAAATTTCATCATGATATCTTCAACGACTGCCAAATTACAGCTTGCAAAATTTTTAATTACTTTCTTTTAAAAGTGGGCGGTGCCACTCCCATTGTCCAAGATTTTACTAATTTTCTATTTTGCGTCATAAGTTCAACTCATCTACCAAGTTTCGTCGCTTTATTGGTCTTTTGTAATGAATTATCGCACTTTTTGGGTTTTTCGAAATTTTCGATATCGAAAAAGTGGGCGTGGTTATAGTCCGATATCGTTCATTTTAAATAGCGATCTGAGATGAGTGCTCAGGAACCTACATACCAAATTTCATCAAGATACCTCAAAATTTACTCAAGTTATCGTGTTAACGGACGGACGGACGGACGGACGGACGGACGGACGGACATGGCTCAATCAAATTTTTTTTCGATCCTGATTATTTTGATATATGGAAGTCTATATCTATCTCGATTCCTTTATATATGTACAACCAACCGTTATCCAATCAAACTTAATATACTCTGTGAGCTCTGCTCAACTGAGTATAAAAATTTGAGACATAAGGGAAAATAACCATGTAGGAAAATGAACCGAGGAAAATCCTGGAATGTGTTTGTATGAGATGTGTATCAAATGAAAGGCATTAATGAGTATTTTAAAAGGGAGTAATCCTTAGTTCCATAAGTGGACGCCGTTTCGAGATATCTCCATAAAGGTGGACCAGGGGTGACCCTAGAATTTGTTTGTACGATATGGGTTTCAAACGAAAGGTGTTAATGAGTATTTTAAAAGGGCGTGGGGCTTAGTTCTATAGGTGGACGCCTTTTCGAGATATAGCCATAAAGGTGGACAGGGGTGACTCTAGAATGAGTTTGTACGATATTGGTATCAAATTAAAGGTATTAATGAGAGTTTTAAAAGGGACTGATGGTAGTTTTATATGTGAAGGCGTTTTCCAGATATCGACCAAAATGTGGACCAAGGTGGCCCAGAATATCATCTGTTGGATACCGCTAATTTATTTATATATGTAATACCTGCCAAGATTTCAAGGGTTTTTTATTTCGCCCTGCAGAACGTTTTCATTTTCTTCTACTTAATATGGTAGGTGTCACAACGATTTTACAAAGCTTTTTCTAAAGTTATATTTCGCGTCAATAAACCAATCCAATTACCATGTTTCATCGCTTTTTTCGTATTTGGTATAGAATTATGGCATTGCCAAATTTCAAAAGGATTGGTAAATTTTTGTTCGACTTATGGCGTTAAAAGTATCCTAGGGAAATTAAATGAAAAAGGGCGGAGCCACGCCCATTTTGAAATTTTCTTTTATTTTTGTATTTTGTTGCACCATATCATTACTGAAGTTGAATGTTGACATAATTTACTTATATAATGTAAAGATATTAAATTTTTTGTTAAAATTTTACTTTAAAATTTTTTTTTTTAAAGTGGGCGTGGTCCTTCTCCGATTTTGCTAATTTTTATTAAGCGTAAATATAGTAATAGTATAGTAATATATAATTTCATCATGATATCTTCAACGACTGCCAAATTACAGCTTGCAAAATTTTTAAATTACCTTCTTTTAAAAGTGGGCGGTGCCACGCCCATTGTCCAAAATTTTACAAATTTTCTATTCTGCGTCATAAGTTCAACTCACCTACCAAGTTCCATCGCTTTATCTGTCTTTGGTAATGAATTATCGCACTTTTTCGGTTTTTCGAAATTTTCGATATCGAAAAAGTGGGCGTGGTTATATTCCGATATCGTTAATTTTAAATAGCGATCTGAGATGAGTGCTCAGGAACCTACATACCAAATTTCATCAAGATACCTCAAAACTTACTCAAGTTATCGTGTTAACGGACGGACGGACGGACGGACATGGCTCAATCAAATTTTTTTTCGATCCTGATGATTTTGATATATGAAAGTCTATATCTATCTCGATTCCTTTATACCTGTACAACCAACCGTTATCCAATCAAACTTAATATACTCTGTGAGCTCTGCTCAACTGAGTATAAAAATGGGTGTGACTACGTCCTTTTTCCTTTAATTTGTCTAGAATACTTTTAATGCCATAAGTCGAACAAAAATTTACCAATCCTTGCGAAATTTGGTGGGAGCATAGATTCTATTGCGGTAACTGTTTTCTATGAAATTGGGCGAAATCGGTTGAAGCCACGCCCAGTTTTTATACACAGTCGACCGTCTGTCCTTCCGCTCGGACTTTAACACGATAACTTGCGCAAAAAACGACATATCTTTAGTGAGCTTAGTTCATGTACTTATCTGAACTCACTTTATCTTGGTATAAAAAATGAACGAAATCCGACTATGACCACGCCCACTTTTTAAATCTGTACCAAATATGAAAAAAGAGATGAAACATGGTAATTGGATTGGTTTATTGATGCAAAATATAACTTTAGAAAAAACTTTGTAAAATTGGTGTGACACCTACCATATTAAGTGGAAGAAAATGAAAAAGTTCTGCAGGACGAAATCAAAAGCCCTTGGAATCTTGGCAGGAATACTGTTGGTGGTATGACTTATATATATATAAATTAGCGGTACCCGACAGAAGATGTTCTGGGTCACCCTGTTTCACATTTTGGTCGATATCTCGAAAACGCCTTCCCACATACAACTAAGGGCTACTCCCTTTTAAAACCCTTATTAATACTTTTAATTTGATACCCATATCGTACAAACACATTCTAGAGTCACCCCTGGTTCACCCATATTGCGATATCTCGAAAAGGCGTCCACCTATAGAACTAAGGCCCACTACATTTTAAATAATCATTAACACCTTTCATTTGATACACATGTCATACAAACACATTCCAGGGTTACCCTAGGTTCATTTTGCTAAATGGTGATTTTCCCTTATTTTGTCTCCAAAGCTCTCAGCTGAGTATGTAATGTTCGGTTACACCCGAACTTAGCCTTCCTTACTTGTTTTTATTTTTTTTGTTGTTGACTCTGGTGGCGTTGCTTGCGTTAACTTAGTAGCCTGGTTTGCGCGGTCTGTGGTTTAGAAGATTCGATTTTTCATGTGACAAGATAAATGATTGTGTTTTAAAAATATTTACAGCTGCCGTTTATGAAACTTTTTTATATAAATTATTCGGCTACAGTCGCCATAAAGCATTAGAATCCAATGTTTTAATGTCGCATATCGTGTGGAGGTATCGATCCTCGCTGGCGCCCATAAGGCACCCAAATGTCTTCCTTTGCTTGGTCCCAGGGTACAGAGTTATTGAAGGGAATAAATTTACAGATGAGATGACGAGCAAGTGTTCCGAAATGGACATAGGCAAGGCGGACAGCTCCGTACGACCACCGCTGGGCTATCTCCTGAGGAAAATCAAATAATATGAGATTTGGGCAACAGACTTGCTGTGAACATACCGAGATATTTGCGAGGTCTGAAGGTTCATGACCTTGTTTAGATAGAAAAGCAACTAGTTATGTTCTCAAGGTTAACAAATCTGCTGTGAGAATACTTAAGGTTGTCATCACAGGTCACTGCGCTATCACGCAAATGCTTCTGGCGCTCCCTCAGCAAAAGTTTTCAGAATGAGGAGGAAGTGTAGTCGATTTATCACTTTCTCTGCCAAAATCCATGACTGCAAACAATACGACTCATTCCTCTCGGCGCATGGTTTTTTTGATAGGCTGGCGGATATTGGGAAAGTGTATATTTCTCTCCTAGTTTGTTCAACCGAGAAAGCAATTGGTTCATTAAGGACCACTAGGAAGAAATTTGGTTGAACGAAAGTACCGCCACCTGACATGCACTGAGGGCACTCATAATAGATAAAAATGTCTTCGAATGAAAGCGTGGGAAATTCCCGTGTACGCCCTCTTCCCCTTACATAATGTGTAAGACTACAAACTAGCTAAAAAGAATTTTGTATTAAATCTTTAGAGGTGATATAGAGAGCTAAGAAGAAAATGTAGAAGCTTTAAATGGAAGTCATAGTCAGCAGCAAATGATCTTTTTTCCTTGCCAGGTAACTCTGAAAGCTGAGCCACATTTCCACCATATTTCTTCTAAAAAGTAGAACTAGCTTTAATTGCATAATCGCTTATTATCAAATAAAAATTTCAAACTTTGGCTATTTTCTTTATAGCACATAAATTTTTATTTTGTGCCATCACAAGAATTTCATTACATTGCAAGTTTTACATGAAATCCTGTCATTTTTAGTTAGATGATGCATAATTAGTGGCTACTTTTTGTTCACAGTCAGCTGCACACATGCAATGATGCACCATATGTGCGTGCTCGCCATGACACACATGACATCAAGTGTCATTAATTCTGTGGTTGCAAAAAATAATGAATCTTTACTGATAAATTGCGACATTTAATTATCAACAATTTCCTGGTGCAACTCCAGCGCAATGAAACCCAGCGAACTATGTATATTGGTTGTTGCGAATTTTGTACTGAAGGCTGAGTCAAAATTTTGCTATAGAGGAAGTTCAAGACATAAAATAATTAATTAACAAATCTATCGTTGGCATATATCCAAGTACCTGTTGCTTTGCTACGAAGTAAGTCACAGCGACAACCTAAAATAAATCACCGTGATTTACGCGCTGCAGCACCAGTTGATTCTAGTTGGCAATAACAATTCCAATCTTAACTCTCATGGCATGAACAATTAGCTGCGATACTATGACCCCATGAGCCTGTTATTTGTACTGCGACTAAATAGCATTTGAAGTCGCTGTAAGCTTCTATAAAGGCGGCTAGGCAAATGACTTTTTATCGAGAAGTAAGTTGCAGTTTACAGTAACATATAGAAGCAAATAGCAACACAAATCATGGATTTATTGCATAGTCGCTGGAAATTGTTTTGCTGTATGAGAGCTGTGATTCCGATTATTGTTAAGCGTGATTGTGAACAACGGCTTATATCACATTGCTCTACAATAAATTATCAGTCACAGGCACGGATAAATGCTCCCCCTAGCGGGTTTGGAGCTTTAGAAGATATATATGCCTGTCATAAGAAGCGACTAAAATACCAAGCTGATTCAAGGGGTGCTGTAGCGGGACACTTCCAAGTGGATGCCAACGCAACTTACAGCTTTTCCAACCCTATAGTCAACCCCAACTACCAGTGGTGCATCCAATTACTCGTGGATCTAGGGAGTGGGTGGATGGTTTGGCCTAGAAGCTTTAGTGTGGTTATACTAAGTCGTTCCCGAGATGGTCGGGCTAGTGCCTTAATGGTGCTTGTTACCGGTAAGTACCGCATCTATATCCGGCAATGGACCACCAACATCGATAACACTCCCCAAAACCTTCGGGGAGTATCCTTGCCACTACAAAAACAACAACAACGGATAAATACCGGGACGTTTAAGATGACACAGTCACAAATCACACTGTCCGTCACAAATAGCCAACTCTAAATTCATCTGAAAGTTTGTCACTTACGCACCTTACGCAAATTGTGGACGTTAGTGTTGCAAAAAGAATCAATGTGTCCAAACAAAATTTTCGGGAAGAGTCTTGTAGAATATTTCTGCTCATAAAGTTGCAACAAAAAAAAAAAAAACTTTTTTTTTTTGTTATAAAAACGACATACGTGTTATGAGATCAGATAAAATACTCTCACGATGATTCTTGAGGTTCAGACATCATGCGTGCATGGCATACATATTCAATTATCCTTTGAGGGTATGCCTTTGAGGGTGGTAAGGTAGTATTCTGTGTACAAATATATATAAAAAGGAGTTGCACAGGACTTACTTCTTGGATACTTCCTAAACGTCGCTCCTCGGCAGCGCACCTCGGATTGACCAAACTACTTTCGTGATTGCGGCATGGCCTAAAAGATTCAATGTGGTCATATTAAATCGTTCCCGAGGTGGTAGGGCTTGAACCTAATGGTGCTTGTTACCGGAACTTACCGGATCTATATCTGGGAAAGGACCATCAACATCAAAAATATTTCCCATAACCTTCGGGTGAACTTATCGCTACAATAACGACACAAAGTCATATTACACCTTTTCCCCGGGCGACTTGTTGAGAAAACATGAAGAAATTGACGGTAGGGTATTCAACAGCACCAAACCAAAGGGAAAGGCAGGCAGTGGCCGGCCGAAATAAACGCCATAAAAGACGCTGGCTGCTGACACATTTTTCAAAACAGAGTTAGCATGAGTCCGCGAGCAGAGATTAAGGTAGAACATCATTGACATTGCTTTCGTAGCCCAACTCCCAACCGATCAAGGGGGCCTTTCTCCCAGGCTGCTAGTTGGCCTAATAATATGTCAATGGCTAGAAAGGGACAGTCAGAATCCTTGCATTTCTGACACAAAAATAAATTGCCTAGAGTCAGGGGCGGAAACTGTGATTCTTTTATAATATAATTCCTTGCAAAACTATTAATTTTAGACTTTTAATATATTTGGATCAAGATAAAAATTATTTTCAGATTTTTATTACCTGAGTCCGATAGAACTAGTTAAACTCGGACTTTTAAAAATAAAAGTACGGAAACAAAAGTTAAATCCGGACTTTTATTTTCTTAGGCCAAAAAAAAGTCCGACTTGATAAGAAAGAAACGGCTTATACGAAATAAAATTTTTTTTTAATTCGGATAAGCCGTTTCTTTTTTACCAAGGCGGACTTTTATTTTGGCCCTAAAAAATAAAAGTACGGATTTAAATTTTATTTTTAAAAGTCCGAGTTTAACTAGTTCTATCGGACTCAAAAATAAAAATACAAATTTTACTTTTATATGTGGACTTTTATGGAAAAAGTTCGAAAAAAGGATGCATGATTCGACATGATATTGCTATAGGGATACCTGGGAACTCAAAAATTTTCACCTAGTACAATTTTTTGACCAAGACTTTTTCGACTCCGAAAAAAAATTAATATTTTCCGTCCCTGCCTAGAGTTTATCTGCATTTTTCCATTTTCCATTTCCAATCTTATTATCTTCCTTTCTTAACTACAACCGAAGCTAATTACCTTGAATTTCAGATTGACAACAAAGTTCCATTAGGCATTCAAATATTTACCTCACTAGGTAACGACAGCTCAGCTCACCTGTGCATTAGAACATTGCGGTTTACGGGCGCCTGTCTACACATATTTTGTTCATTGCTAAAGGCTCATGCATAGATATTACGCTGTTAGATGCAAACATAAGTACACATGCGTGTTAGAGTGTTTGTTTGTGCCCAGTGCACATATCGCAATTTACGCTCGAATGATATTCTAGTTGATATTAACGCGTTTTGTTCGACGTTTGCTCACCGTTGCACCCGTACATCCGCCCACCGTCCAAGTGTTGTAATCATATGATGCATGTGCAGAAGCAGTTTGCAATGGAAATGCTTTGAAATGCTGCAGGTAACCACAATTTCCTGGGACACACACAATGCATGAATAAACTCGTGGCTTGATAATATGAACAAGGGGCGGTTGATAAGAGCGAACAAGTTTTGAAGTCAAGCACGATATAACTATGTTGTGTGCGCTAGATTTTGCGGGAACGAGTTATGGAGTAGTAACTAAATTATTGAAGAAACAGAGGCCAAGAAAAGGGCAAACTCATTCAGCTAATCGAAGCGAACGCTTTGAAACATGCCCGACCAAGATGTATGTATCGGAAATTGATGTGGCTAATTGAAGCAGGATCTAGTATCTACATGTCACAAAATTGAGTATTTCATCATAACGGTTTGTAATGATCCATAAATTCCGTGACAACAATTTTGGGATCAAAACTTGCTCGGCCACATTTAATTTTGTCTATGGGAACTCCCAGCACTACGCTTTTGTTCATTGTGAATGTCTTAAGTGAGTGCCACGTGGCAGCACATTCGCCCAACCAGATAACTTTTTACTAGTCCTCAACGATCCACTGGCATTTTCTAATAAACCTAAGTAGGAGTGGAAGATACACTTTCCCAACCTTTGTCAGACTGTCGAAAAACCATGCGTCCATAAATGTGAGTCATCTTGCTTGCAGTCCTTGAGAAAGTGATGAATCGACTCCTTTTCCTCCACATCCTGACAGCTTCTGCAGCGGAAACTTGTTGGAGCATGGGTGCATAGCGTAAATTTCTGTGATGACAACCGTAAGTGCTCTAACTGCAAATTTGGTTAGCTTGAGAAGGAAACAAGTTGCGTTCCTGTCCTATAACAAGGTCGTAAGGACCTTGAGACCTCACAATCATTCTGGTCGGTCCACAGCAGATCCGTGGCCCTTATGACTTATTCCTCGATTTTCCTTAGAAGATAACTTAGCGGTGGTCGTATGCAGCTGCCGACTCAGTTATATCCATATCTGAAAATTTCCTGGCAATCTCATCTGCAAATTCATTTTCTTTAACATTGCTACGCCTGCCCAGGGACCCATGGACTGTTGAGATGCCTTAATTGATGGGAGCAGTTGCATTCTAATGCCTTTAAGATGTCATGGCTGTCGCATATATCATTATTCGTGACTGAGACCATGCCTGGCTGCTTTATCTATTACATAGACATCCTCCTGAAAGCCATTACATGAGTCGGGAACTCGATAGATTTACCTGCAGATGCTTTGAGTACAGTTCAGCTCCAGTTCCCTTGTCCGTTTTCGATGTGTTGATTGCAATGCATTCCTCCGAGTGAAAAAGAGTCGAATGACTGTACATACCATGCATGATATGCGGTAACAGTCCCAGTTCCTTTCGAAAGCCATTTTGCAGATGTACTACGCTGACAGAGTCTTTGATCTCACCTCAACGTTTATCTTTAAGCTTATTTTTCGAGAATCATACCCACTGTAAGTTGAAGGAGGAAATTTTTATGTTTCTTGTGAACAAAACAAGTTCCGGTTTTGCTGGAGTTACTCTAATCTCATTGTGCTCTACCTACAGCATATTGCTGCAAATAAGGCAGAAATTTACTTTTGATCAGAATCACTAAGTTGCACGTCGCCCTGGGAAGTGCCTCTGGTATCCGTTTGACATACTGCGACAGCTCCTATAGAGCGTTGGGTTTCATATCTTATAAGTGTCCTGCGATGGTATCTTTTTAAACGTCGTTGATGGCACCCCCCATGATAAAAGAGACTGTCAGGGTGTATTCTTTGTAATTCAGTCACCTCTGCCTACGCTGTCTACCAGCATGGCGCTTTCAACCGAATCACATTTCCGGTATGAGTGATGAGGTGCGCCTTCAACCGGGTTATACCATAACCATGCTACTGTTAGAGGCGTTAGTTCCACATTACAATTTGTAGGTGTCATGTGGGGACACATCGCATGAGGGCATACTATACATATGCCGGGGTTGATTCTGGACCAGTAAGACGCTGGTGCGACCTAGCGAATGTATTTACCGACTCAGTGTGTTTAACCTTCTTTTGGTTATCTGGATCAAACAGCTGAGTTGATCGGCGCCGTATCTCATCGAAGTGCTTTCGGATATGTTTGTTTATCTCTCTGGGAGGCCGGGTTAGATTAAACAGTTGTTTGCTGGGATGCCTGCACTGAAAGAAAAATACTGGTAAAATCAACCGAAATACGAGTCAATTCAACCGAAATATCTGTCAATTTTTATCCGTCGCAACAAGATGTTGAATCAACTGCGCACAAATCATTGATTCGTAATTGACCGTTTTAGTAGTCAAATGAACAAAAAAAGTTGTTGCGACAGCTTTGTACGAAGATACCTATGTGCGGCATTTGCAAGGCAAATGAGTTTTCACTGAGATCTTTTCATGGCAGAAATATCCTCGGAGTGCTTGCCGAACATTGCCGAGGGGCGACCCCGCTTAAGAAAATTTTCTTCTAATTGAAAAACCTTATCTCTAAAATTTGTATGTTGCTTTGTTCGGGGTGTGGACCCATGGTCTCCGGTGTGGTAGGCGGAGCACGCTACCATCACACCACGGCGGCCGCCATATACATACGTCATCATACATAAGTACAAAGTAGAGAGCGCAGTGAGCGTAAAATTCTCTTTGTAATTTGCTCATGTATTGACAGTTGATAGCCGTTGAAATGACCCGTAAGATCAGTTGTGTTAACAGAAAAATCAGTTAGAATGATTAGGAATCTGCCAATTTTACAAAATTTTGTTAACTTAAGAGCGACAATTTCGCAGAACCGATTTGTTGATTTTCCTAGCACCATTTCTTTCAGTGTGTTCATAATTTCATTATGCTCTTTAGGTTGAGCTTTTTTGCCTCACTATGTTGGTGGTGTTCAGGGGTCATAAGAAGACATCCTGTGGTTATTCGCAGTGAATTGGCAGGCCTGCAAACTTTTCCGTTGTATGTCTTTTAAGCCAGATAACTGGCGATGCGTAGCTGATGAAGAGCCGCCCATTACTTTGTAAATTGTTAGCAGCGTTTCTATATCCTTTGTCCGGATGCTGCCAGCAAGCGGCTTGCGGATTTTGTTGCAGCTTGAAGGCATGTTCCTTGAAGGTCAGAGTACTATCGAACGTTTCACCTAATATTTTTCTTTTAAGCGACATATCGAACTGCCCTTAAATACATATGTACATATAAATACACATGAGCACATATGCATATTTTGTACCACATAAATTGCTCCAATATCTAAACGAATTAGTACATACATACATCTATTGACACTTTACAAAAACAAAAAAAAAAAAAAAATGGAGCTTTTGTAAAATGCAATTACTGCCAGCGGATATGCGCTATTTTATTATTTTATAACTACGCTTTGCCATGGACTTATGCACTTTGGTTGAACATATTGCACGAACAATTAGTTTTTGTTAGTTAAATGCAAAGCTTTCGATCCAGTCCGTAACACTATAATTTGATTATAATTTTCAATTTAATTATTAGATAACATTTATCTATCTACATATATATATAAATACACCACAAGCAATTTTTCAGCTCCCTTTTTGAACGCAAATTTTTGCCGATTTGGATGTATTATGCACCATTTTTTAGGTAATAGAATTCTTCAGTTCATAGGGGGTATATTTAGGGGGGCGTGGCATCTGATATATACACCAACATATGAAAACTCAAATATTTATAAATGTGTTAATATCAGGCAAATGAGGGTGTGGTATTTTCCATACATATTTTTCTTTAAATATCCATATCTCCTGAACCGACTAAGTCACATTACCGCAGCTTGGTATAGCTTTCAATATTCCTTAATCCAAAATTTTTACGAAAATTGGAGAATATTGGAAAAAGGTGAGTAGCATCTCCCCTACAAACTCAAATTTCCGTATCACAAATATTCGAAACTACTGCAGCTGCATCACTGTATTTATTTATTACATACATATCAAACCTTTATAGGAAAGTGTTAAGCCTTGCAAAAGGAAGTGTGCATCCATAGAGCTTTAATACACTGAAAGAAAAATACTGGTAAAATCAACCGAAACTGGTCAGTTCAACCGAAATTTCTGTCAATTTGTATCCATCGCAACAAGATGTTGAATCAACTGCGCACAAATCTTTGATTCGTAATTGATCGTTTTAGTGGTCAAATGAACAAAAAAAGTTGTTGCGACAGCTTTGTATGAAAGTACCTATGTTGCCGTATAAATAAATAAATGTAAGGCGCGATAACCTCCGAATAGATAGGCCGAACTTCTCTTCCAATTTGCGTCGTGCTCTTTTTTAATTTTTCTTACATATTGGCGGAATGCGACCCACTTGTTTTATGCCGACTCCGAAGGGCATCTGCAAGGCATATGAGTTTTCACTGAGAGCATTTGATCACAGAAATACACTCGGAGTGCTTGCGGAACACTACCCAGGGGCGACTCCACTTAGAAATTTTTCTTCTAATTGAAAAAGCTCGTTTCTAAAATTTTGATTTTGCTTTTCCCGGGGTGTGAACCCAGGGTCTTCGGTGTGCTAGGCGGAGCACGCTATCATCACACCACGGCGGCCGCCATATAAATACGTAAATGTGTGAATACATAAATACGCATGTTTGCTACATATACATTAGGGCGGGTCGATTTAAAAATCGCTCATTGCTCTGTGAAAATCGTATTCTAGGGATCAAAATAAGAAACTTTGCCGAAGGAACCATATCTCTAAAACGAATTCTGATGTCCCCCCCCCCCCCCCCCCCCCCCCCAAGATAGGGGCAAATTTTGAAAAATCCCACTTTGACCCATTTAGAGTGCTCCAATCGAGTCCAAATGTATTACCGACCCTCACTAACTTTGGAGGCCCGACCCACCGATGCCAGTGGGACACCCCCTGGAACCCCCTGGGGGTTCACCATACAAACATTTCAAAAAATCGTCGGTTTTGCACTTTACATGAAAAAATCAGCACAAACATATCCATACCAACTGAAAAGAGACGCACCACTGCGTATAAGTAACATTTTATTATTACGTGTAAACAAATAAAAAAATTTGCAATAAAATAATATGAACTGTTTGTATGGTGAACCCCTAGGGGGGTTCCAGGGGGTGTGCCACTAGCATCGGTGGGTTGGGCCCCCAAAGTTAGTGATGGTCGGTCATACATTTGGACTCGAGTGGAGCACTCTAAATGGGTCAAAGTGGCATTTTTTAAAATTTGCCCCTACCTGGGGGGGGGGGGCATCAGAATTCGTTTTAGAGGTATGGTTCCTTCGGCAAAGTTTCTTACTTTGATCCCTAGAATATGATTTTCACAGAGCAATGGGCGATCTTTTTGCCTCCCCACAAATCGACCCGCCCTAATATATATATATATGAATATAGAAATGAAAAAAGTAGTCACATAACTGATTCTCAATTCTTTCAGTTGCAGCTCAACTCATTCTCAATTTGTTCTCTCGCATGTAGTTGCCACACTTGATTGTTTCGAACAAAACTTGTAGTATAAATGTTTGACGTAACATGTTAGAAGAGAACTTGTAAGTTATAGAAAAGTAAAGAATCAAATCGCAGGAAGGTAATTCACCACTGGAGTAACTTTACATGTAATTCGGCAAGTTTAATTTTCGTAACACTTTAAGTTGAAACGATTCCAAAACAACTCAAACTTTTATTTTGTCGGAAACATCAATATTAAGCAAGTAAGGAAGGCTAAGTTCGGGTGTAACCGAACATTACATACTCAGTTGAGAGCTGTGGAGACAAAGTAAGGGAAAATCACCAGGTTGTAAAAAGAACCTAGGGTAACCCTGGAATGTGTTTGTATGACATGTGTATCAAATGGAAGGTATTAAAGAGTATTTCAAGATGAAGTGCACCATAGTTCTATAGATGGACGCCATTTAGGGATATCGCCATAAAGGTGGACCAGGCCTGACTCTAGAATTTGTTTGTACGATATGGGTATCAAATGAAATGTGTTAATGATAATTTTAAAAGGGAGTGGGCCTAAGTTCTATGGGTGTACTCCTTTTCGAGATATCGCCACAAAGGTGGACCAGGGGTGACTCTAGAATTTATTTTGTACGATATGGGTATCAAATGAAAGGTATTAATGAGTATTTTAAAAGGGCGTGGGCCTAAGTTCTATAGATGGACGCCGTTTCGAGATATCGCCATAAAGATGGATCAGGGGTGACTCTAGAATTTGTTTGTACGATATGAGTATCAAATGAAAGGTGTTAATGAGTATTTTAAGAGGGCGTGGGCCTTAGTTCTATATGTGGACGCCTTTTCGAGAAAGGTGTTAATGAGTATTTTGAAAGGGAGTGGGCCTTAATTCTATACGTGGACGCCTTTTCGGAATATCGTTATAAAAGTGGACCAGGGGTGACTCTAGAATGCGTTTGTACAATATGGGTATCAAATCAAAGGTGTTAATGTGTAGTTTAAAAGGGCGTGGGCCTTAGTTCTATAGGTGGACGCCTTTTCGAGATATCGTTATAAAGGTGGAACAGGGGTGACTCTAGAATTTGTTTGTACGATATGGGTATCAAATGAAAGGTGCTAATGAGTATTTTAAAAGGGCCTGCGCCTTAGTTCTATAGGTGGACGCCTTTTCGAAATATCGCCATAAAGGTGGACCAGGGGTGACTCTAGAATTTATTTTGTACGATATGGGTATCAAATGAAAGGTATTAATGAGTATTTTAAAAGGGCGTGGGCCTAAGTTCTATAGATGGACGCCGTTTCGAGATATCGCCATTAAGATGGATCAGGGGTGACTCTAGAATTTGTTTGTACGATATGAGTATCAAATGAAAGGTGTTAATGAGTATTTTAAGAGGGCGTGGGCCTTAGTTCTATATGTGGACGCCTTTTCGAGAAAGGTGTTAATGAGTATTTTGAAAGGGAGTGGGCCTTAATTCTATACGTGGACGCCTTTTCGGAATATCGTTATAAAAGTGGACCAGGGGTGACTCTAGAATGCGTTTGTACAATATGGGTATCAAATCAAAGGTGTTAATGTGTAGTTTAAAAGGGCTTGGGCCTTAGTTCTATAGGTGGACGCCTTTTCGAGATATCGCCATAAAGGTGGACCAGGGGTGACTCTAGAATTTGTTTGTACGATATGGGTATCAAATGAAAGGTGTTAATGAGTATTTTAAAAGGGCGTGCGCCTTAGTTCTATAGGTGGACGCCTTTTCGAAATATCGCCATAAAGGTGGACCAGGGGTGACTCTAGAATTTGTTTGTACGATATGGGTATCAAATGAAAGGTGTTAATGAGTATTTTAAAAATGAGTGGGCCTTAGTTCTATATGTGGATGCCTTTTCGAGATATCGCCATAAACGTGGACCAGGGGTGACTCTAGAATTTGTTTGTACTATATGGGTATCGGATGAAAGGTGTTAATGAGTATTTTAAAAGGGCGTGGGCTTTAGTGCTATAGGTGGATGCCTTTTGGAGATATCGCCATAAACGTGGACCAGGGGTGCCTCTAGAATTTGTTTGTACGATATGGGTACCAAATGAAAGGTGTTAATGAGTATTTTAAAAGGGCGTGGGCCTTAGTTCTTAAGGTGGACGCCTTTTCGAAATATCGCCATAAAGGTGGACCAGGGGCGACTCTAGAATTTGTTTGTACGATATGGGTATCAAATGAAAGGTGTTAATGAGTATTTTAAAAAGGAGTGGGCCTTAGTTCTATATGTGGACGCCTTTTCGAAATATCGCCATAAACGTGGACCAGGGGTGACTTTAGAATGTGTTTGTACGATATGGGTATCAAATTAAAGGTTATAATGAGGGTTTTAAAAGGGAGTGGCCCTTAGTTGTATATGTGAAGGCGTTTTTGAGATATCGACCAAAATGTGGACCAGGGTGATCCAGAACATCATCTGTCGGGTACCGCTTATTTATTTATATATGTAATACCACGAACAGTATTCCTTCCAAGATTCCAAGGGCTTTTGATTTCGCCTGCAAAACTTTTTCATTTTCTTCTACTTAATATGGTAGGTGTCACACCCATTTTACCAAGTTTTTTTCTAAAGTTATATTTTGCGTCAATAGACCAATACAATTACCATGTTTCATCCCTTTTTTCGTATTTGGTATATAATTATGGCATTTTTTCATTTTTCGTAATTTTCGATATCGAAAAAGTGGGCGTGGTCATAGTCGGATTTCGGCCATTTTTTACACCAATAAAAAGTGAGTTCAGATAAGTACGTCAACTGAGTTTAGTAAAGATATATCGATTTTTGCTCAAGTTATCGTGTTAACGGCCGAGCGGAACGACAGACGGTCGACTGTGTATAAAAACTGGGCGTGGCTTCAACCGATTTCGCCCTTTTTCACAGAAAACTGTTATCGTCCTAGAATCTAAGCCTCTACCAAATTTCACAAGGATTGGTGAATTTTTGTTCGACTTATGGCATTAAAAGTATCCTAGACAAATTAAATGGAAAAGGGCGGAGCCGCGCCCATTTTGAAATTTTCTTTTATTTTTGTATTTTGTTGCACCATATCATTACTGGAGTTGAATGTTGACTTAATTTACTTATATACTGTAAAGATATTAACTTTTCTTTTAAAATTTGAATTAAAAACAAGTAAAAACGGGACTGTCTTCGGCTGTGCCGAAGACTTCATACCTTTCATGAATGGGGCTGAACAATAATCTTATCCCGCTCGTAATCTCCGAATAATCGGATGTATAAGATAAGAAATATATAGTGAACAGATCTACATACCTTAACGATTTTTAAGATAAATATAAAATAAAAAACAGGTAGGTACTTTGTGTGAGGATGCAAAATTTCAGGTTTTTTGTTGTCTGCGTGTAAAAACTATGACTACGAATCACGTATTTCAACAATATATGACGTAAACGTAACTATTTGATGAAATTTGATGAATTTTGAAGCTTCTAGCCGTAAAACAAGGGGCTAAAATGACAGTTTATATGAAGTATATTATATATATACCACCGATCTCTATGATTTTTTCAGACAACAATATATGCTATACACGTAAGCATTTGGTGAAGCTTATAGCTGTTAAAATGAAGGCGAAATCGCAAAAAAAAATATATATATATACTATATATATATACTATATATACCATCATATAAGTTATGTCACCTGTAATCCCAATACTAACTAATGGCGCACCCTTTACTCACGTTGGCAGGCATGTGATCATATTGTTCCACTTACTAACTTCGCTGACGCAGCACACGCGCAACCAACGATCAGGTCAGGTATCGAAATTATTGAAATCATGGGAAATGCAATATAAGCAATTCCTGTCTACACGCGCAAGCGTTCGACTAGCGAAATATGGGAACTGCAACCGCAGCATAAATAGTTAGCAGTAATAGGTCAGCTAATAAGTTAATTTGGATGTTTAGTTCAGTTAATTTTGGGACGTGCAAGTGGCACGTAATAAACTGTGATTAATTTAAATTGAAGTTGTTCGTGTTTTACTTTTAAATCAGTATCGGCGAACAGTGGGTTCGCCGCACCTTTAATTTTTTATATCTCTCAGGACACGAGAGATTAACTTATATATATTATATATATCACCGATCTCTATGATTTTTTGACACAACAATACATACTATATACGTAAGCAATCGGTGAAATTTGAAGCTTCTAGCTGTTAAAATGGGGCTAAAATTTGCGAAAATATATATATATATACTATATATATATACTATATATACCACCGATCTTTATGATTTTTTCAGACAACAATATATGCTATATACGTAAGCATTCGTTGAAATTTGAAGCCTCTAGCTCTTAAAATAGGGTAGAAATTGCGAAAAGTTTCTTATCTGAACAATCGGTTGTATGAGATATATACTATATATACAACCGATCTCTGTGATTTTTTCAGACAACAATATATGCTATATACGTAAGTATTCGGTGAAATTTGAAGATTCAAGCTGTTAAAATGGGGCTAAAATTTGCGAAAATATATATATATATACTATATATACCACCGATCTTTATGATTTTTTCAGACAACAATATATGCTATATACGTAAGCATTCGTTGAAATTTGAAGCCTCTAGCTCTTAAAATAGGGCAGTAATTACGAAAAGTTCCTTATCTGAACAATCGTTTGTGGGGGATATATACTATATATACGACCGATCTCATCAATTTTTTCAGGCAACAGTACGTGCAATATACGAAAGTATATGGTGAAGTTTGAAGGTTCAATCTATTAAATTGGGTAAGATATTACAAAAATCCTCTTTTTCTGAAAAATCGGTTGTGTGGAGGATATATGCTATAGTGGTCCGATCCGGTCGGTTCCGACAAATGTCTAATCGGACACCCAAATACACCCGTTCACCAAATTTTATCAAGATATCTCAAAAATTGAGGGACTAGTTTGCATACAAACAGACAGACGAACAGACGGACAGACGGACACGGCTAAATCAACTCAGCTCTTCAACCTGATTATTTCGGTATACTTAATGGTGGGTCTATATATTTTCCTTTAAGGACTTACAATTTTGGGTTTCGTGACGAAATTAATATACCATTTCATTTTCATGAAAGGTATAAAAAAAATTTTTTTAAAGAGTGGGTGTGGTCGTTCTCCGATTTTGCTAATTTTTATTGAACAGGCATATAGTAATAAGTGTAACGTTCCTGCCAAATTTCATCATGATATCTTTAACGACTGCCAAATTACAGCTTGCAAAACTTCTAAATTACCTTCTTTTAAAAGTGTGCGGTGCCACGCCCGTTGTCCAAAATTTTACTAATTTTCTATTTTGCATCATAAGTTCAACTCGCCTACCAAGTTTCATCGCTTTATCCGTATTTGGTAAGGAATTATCGCACTTTTTCGATTTTTCGAAATTTTCGATATGGAAAAAGTGGGCGTGGTTATTGTCCGATATCGTTCATTTTAAATAGCGATCTGAGATGAGTGCCCAGGAACATACATACCAAATTTCATCAAGATACCTCAAAGTTTACTCAAGTTATCGTGTTAACTGACAGACGGACGGACGGACATGGCTCAATCGAATTTTTTTTCGATACTGATGATTTTGATATATGGAAGTCTATATCTATCTCGATTCCTTTATACCTGTACAACCAACCGTTATCCAATCAAAGTTAATATACTCTGTGAGCTCTGCTCAACTGAGTATAAAAAGGATTTTTTTATTATCTTATTAGATTCGTTCGCGTGAGTGAAAATTCATAAAAATTTGAACAAAATGTTACTAACTTTGGAGAAATCATGTTCGTTGAAGCAAATCTTTGGCAACAAGGGGGCGCAATTTTGCATTTCGCTTGGACGAGAAGTTGCAAAATTGTACCCGATAAATAGGTGTCCCAGTATCTCATAATTTTTTGCACAGTAAATTCAAAAAAGGGATTTTTCTTTTTATATTGATAACTGAAAAACTAGTTTTTTATTGTTTTCCCATCTTGTGTGTTTTTTTCGATATGATGGTTTTCTTATTTTGGTGTTTTTTTTTACAAGTGGCACCACCGCCATAAGTACAAAGTAGAGAGCGCAGTGAGCGTAAAATTCTCTTTGAAATTTGCTCATATATTGACAGTTGATCGCCGTTGAAATGTCCTGAAAGATCAGTTGTGTTAACAGAAAAATCAGTTAGATTGATTAGGAATATGTCCATTTTACAAAATTTTGTTAACTTAAGAGCGGCAATTTCTCTTCTGTTGAAATGACTAAACTAATTTGTTCGCTTGACAAAGAATTCGGTCGAATTAACCATAATTCGATAAATTTCACCGAATCTCCGTTAAGTCAAGAACAACAGAACCGATTTGTTGATTTTACTAGCACCATTTCTTTCAATGTATGGTATCTATCTTTGTTCTATATATTTCTACCTATATATTGCTTCACAAAGGCCCTAACCAACAGATCTTTCGAAACTGCGTTTTCACAGATTTTGTATAATATTTTAATGCATTTTAAGGATCCTTGATTATTCTGCACCTTCTGTTATAGTTCAAATCACTGAACTGCCGAACAAAAAGCGCAAATATTCCGTATAGCAAAATGTTATTTATTGACAACACTACTTTGGTACTTCGCAATCAAATTTACTCGCGTACTTCACTTATGACATGTTATAATCAAACTGATCCCTTATTCCTCAGCTTGCGCCGCTTTTATACTCCCTGTTGCCGCGGTCGCATATTTCTCCAAGGTGCTAGCCTTTCCGCAAACAGCCTTCCCTAACATCTGCTTATTTATTTATCTTATATTCTTAGCTTCTGACTACATGTGTGTACGTGAAATAATCTCTTCGATCTTTGCTTCGCCGGTTACATGTATGTGTGCCTGCTTGCTTTAAAGGCCAATTAATGGTGACTTATAGCCATAAAGCCATAACCAGATAAAACAGCTGATCGAACCTACCTTATGGAAATCAATGTAATCGATTAATGGTGCCATACCATAACGCTAACGCCATAACCATACCATAGCCAATCAATTGGTTTTTGGTTTCTCGCCATATCCATAACCTAAAAATATTTGAGTTGGTGAATTTAATAATTTTTGTAGATTTTATTCATTGTTTTGGATACGTTATGACAAAGAGACTTTTGTTTTGTAGACTATGTTTGTAATTTTTTGCGTTTTTGTCATTTTTAAGAAATTTTCACGATTTTTAGGTTAAGGCACCATTAATCGATCACATTGGAATTGGTTATGGATATGGGTATGGATACGACTATGGCGTTAGGGTTAAAAAAAATAAAAAAAAAGGAAGTTTAATTTGGCCTTTAATGTTTACATGTATGCAACATGTGCGTTTGCTTACTTTGTTGTTGTTGTGCATTTATTTACTAGCAGTATAGTGATGTAGCGAAATGCCAATATTATTAAAATAACAAATTTTTCAACTCCGTTGTTGGACGCATCATTTGACTGATTTGGCTTAAATATACACCAATTTGCAGGAAATAGAATTATTCAGTGCGTAGCGAATAATTTTGCTATGTAGGTGGCCTGGCATCTGATATATATACCAACATATGAAAACTCAAGTATCACTAACGGTAGCAATACCAGGGCAATGATAAATGACAGGCAGATGCCCAAAATTTGCATCATTGCGTACGTGGACAATTTTTTACAAAAAGCTCAAATAGCAAAACCGAAACATCACTATAAATTGGGTTTGGACCTACTCCACATAAACACCGTATTGTACAGAGGCGTAGAAATTATGCGAAAGGGACTGTGGCATAACTGAAATAATTCTAAAATAAATAATTTGTATATCTTATATCTACAAATCCCATGCAAGCTTTAATTTTCATATCCATTATGTGAGAAATTGGATTGGGTTCGAACCGGGCGTAAAATAAATAAATATATACAACGCCTTCGAAGAGAATTTAGGCCGAGTTTCTTATCCAATTCGCGTCGTGCTTTTTTTTAATTTTTCCTACAAATTGGCGGGTTGGGACCTACATGTTTTACGCCGACTCCGAAAGGCATCTCCAAGCCAGATGAGTTTTCACTGAGAAGTTTTTCATGGCAGAAGTACACTCGAAGTATTTACCAAATCACTGCCGTGGAGTGACGCACCGCTTTGAAAAACCATTTTCTAATTGGAAAAACTTGTTTCTAAACGTTTGATGTTTCTTTGCCCGCCAATAACAACCAGGATCTTCGGTGTGGTAGGCGGAGCACGCAGCCGTCGCACCACGGCGGTCGACCCATATTAACCGGCACAAATATCCGCCCAATGTAGTTTGCGCTCAATTCGATTATGTTGCATAAGTATGTAATTATACCTAATTATCAACAAATAGTTAATTGGAGTTCCATATTCAATTCAGTCTCGTTGTCATGCATGCATTTGCATATGGGCACTTACATTGATATAAGACTTTAATTTCCACTTATATATTTAAATTGCATTTAAACTGAAATCATTTACGTAAATTTACATAAAATGTTACATTGGCTACATTAATTAGAGCAAGTAAAATTACGTCAGCGGAAGGGAAAAAGAAAGGCGTTTTGTGTTGTTATCGTAGAAAATATGAAACGGAAGAACTTTTTACACTGATTAAATTGTTGCGGTTAGTAGCACAAACAACAACAATAAACCAACACAAATTATACAAATTTTACATTAATAAGAAATACAGAAATTGCTCTCGTTTGTTTGTCGTATGTGGTAAATATTGTTAATTTTCAAGTTTTGTTATCATAAAATGCTTATAATTGTGTGTGTGTTTCTGTTTCTTAGTGAACTTTGTTTACTTGCTTTAAACAGCAACTTTGCAGTAAACGAAATATAAATGTTAAAGGCTTAAAGTTTATTTAATTTTTTTCTCATAGAACATTTCGGTGTTGCAGATTGATATGGCGATAGTGCGATAGCGAATGTTTGCATACACCTAAGGTCGTTGAGAGACACCCCATTAGATTTAGGGTGGCGAGCGCAACATTTAGCTCCTTACGCCCTGATTCTAGTGTGGTAACAACATTCTTCACAACGGTAACGAAATCATGTGTCAACTTTTGCACCCTTTTGGGTGCTAGCGCCTACGGGAATTATGTTATACAAAACATTTCTTCCGAAATCAAATCTCTTTTGCATTTGCTTCCTTTTGTCTTTGAGTTAAAATATTTCTTGTGCGAAGATACTTAGTTTTCAATTATGGAATTCCTTGAACTCATTGAGCTGGGTGTGTAAGATTTAAATATCAAGTTCCAAACGAGAAGTAATGCATCGAATTTCTTTGTATAAGTTTTGAAAGTGTTAGGCTCACGACAGAGTGCTCGCTATAAGCTATGCTAGGCGAGAAGAAATTTTTATTTTCATATATTTTACATAGTGTTGTATAACCGATCGAAATATCTAGTTGTTATTAATATTATTATAAAACCAGAGTTTTTTTTGATTAGTCGGTTATTTCATCAACAATTAACGACAATGTGTTTGCCAACACTTTTATTTTTAATGTCTGGCTTAGTTATATCCTAGGTGAAATGTTATTGTTCTGGTACATTTTACTGACTGAGCAATTTTTTATGGTGAGAGTTCCATTGAAGTAAATTCAAAATTATATGGGGGCTAACGAAAGTGTGGCGAATTTTTGGGCAATATTGTGAATTTTTACCTGAGTGAAAAAGAAAGAAAAGTACCAATCGTGGCTACTGCCTAAAAAGGACCAAAATTGAAGAAAAGGGACCAGCGGACCAAATGGACCAAAGTGGCAACCGTGAAAGCGAAGAAAACTACCATTCAAATTTCTCCACAGTCACTGGTGAGTTTGTTGGTGATGGCAGCGTTACCACTTTGGCCAGATTCGCGAATAAAAGAACTGGTAACGATATTCGGTTACATAATGTTCTGGGAACTATTTTACCGGTAACGCTCAGAATCGAGGCGTTAATGGTATATTCAAGCAACAGCTCACGTTTCAGTTAAAATTACTCACACCCATCATTCGTTATCGCCTCCACAACCACCTTAAATCATTGATTCCTCAACTATGTTTTTCTAAAACCAATTTTGTAATGAGTATTCCAACATAAGTCATGAGACACAACTTAGAGCTTCGAAATCTGTTCCTTTTACTCCCGCCTCAGTGTTCGCCGTCGTACGTGAAATCTTGCAAAATGAGTGTCCAGCGAGTTAGATTACGTTGAAACGGCGTGCATGGAAGCCTCCCACACTTCAACCCGGAAACATTTTTGTGAATGCCATCAGTGATTGTCAGCTGGTGGCACATTCGTCCAACCAGGCTACTTTCAATTAGTCCTCAACGAAAAACTTGCTTTCTTTGATGCAATCTGAGTCTTATGCAAATGGAAGTTGTTGGTTGTCGAAACATCGGTACAATAGCGCAACGATCTGTGTTGACACCGCTAAGTACTCTCACTGCAGATTTGGTTTGTTTGAAAAGGAAATTAGTTCCTTTCATATCCAAAAATGGCCATAAGAACCTTGAGACCGTAATCTTATATATTTTATATATATCAGGAGAAAACCCAGTGGCGGTCTGCCTAGTTCTGTCCGTTTCGAAACCTTTCCTGACCATCTTATCTGCAAATGTATTTTCTTCTATAACGCCGTGCCCAGAGACCCACCAAAGGAAGATACTGAGATGTCTTATGGACGCCAGCGAGGCACTACACCTCCGCACTATATCCGATTATATCACGTTGTATGCCTTAAAGGAGGCCTGGCTGCCAACGAAGATTGTGACATAAGTGTACAGCCCTGGAGCAATCTGGCTGCTCTTACTACATGGCATTGACCTGCGCTTGCAAGACAATGCATGAGTCAGAAAGCCGGTATGACTGATTTTCCTGTACAGTTCTGGTCTAGTTCCCTTTTTTATTTTTGAGCCGTCTGTTTAGATTGTATTGAAGGATATCTTATGTTCTGCACCTGAAAGTCAACCTCCGCGGTCTGTGTCGGATGTTAGGTCTGTTGGTGTTATCGATGTTGATGGTGCTTTGCTGGTATGTCCACGTTCAACCTTCTAGGTCGTTTTGACCCCTCTATCGGCGAGGTTGTCAGCGCCGCACATGCTTAATTTGTGTATACCACCTTGTGGTTGTTATTGTATTGAAGGCATTGGGGCGTGCTATCGATGTTGATGGTCCTTTGCCGAATGCAGATCCGGTACGTTCCGGTAACAAGCACCATAAAGGTATACACAACCTCTTAGAACCGACATACCTACCGCGGGTATATTTTTATTACCCTAACCCGCTTACGGCTTACGCAGATGACGTTGTCATAAGTAGAAAGTGCGTTCCAACGATTAGTTCTTTGAGAATCGGGACAGGGAGAAGCATAAATCTATATTGGGTCCCAGGGCTCATGGGAATAGATGGGACTGAAAAAGCGGATGAACTAGCTAAAAAGGGTGCATCCCTTGAAGCATACTTCGTAGACGTCCCAATTAGACTGGGCGAGATTAAGCGAAGGCGAGATGTGCACATGATCGACCAAGCGGGAAAGGCGTGGGTTCAAGCGCGGGGCTGTAAAGTGGCGAAGACTATGTGTAGGTCTTACAACCTTAGACTAATAAAGTTGCTTCTATCATTAAAAATAGAGGACTGTAGACTCATGACGGGTATTCTGACTGGACACTGCCTTCTGGCGTCACATGCCTTTAAATTAGGCTTGGCCAGTGATAGCAGATGTAGGAAGTTCGGGCTGGAGGAGGAAACGATCGAGCACGTTCTGTGCTCGTGCCCTGCACTTGCCATGCTGAGACTCCAGCTGTTAGGAGTGATACAGCTGTCCGATCTAGAAGCAGCAAGTGGCTTAAGTCCTAGGAAGCTTCTAGTATTTGCCAAGAGGACGGAGTTATTTTACAACATATTTCCTGGTTTTTGATGGGGTTTTTCAGTTTGGTCGTTAAAACAAACTTTTGGTAACACCAGGGACTCAATCAGTCTAAGTGAGGTCCTCATGGACCGGCCAGTTCAACCTAACCCGCTGGCGGGAAGAAAACAAGTCTGAAATTACACAGGGGTTGAAGAAAAACACTGATATTATTCAATACATCAAGCCAGACGGTCAGCAATATCAATTTATCGACCTCGTAGTTGTTGTAGGTACATAAAAAAATTAGGGCAAACTTTAAAAAACTATTTATAACACTCGGATAATAACAATCAATTAAAATGATCAAATGTGATGATTATTTGCTTTACTATCCCATTCCTCTTTTAACTCTTCTATCGCCCTCCCTGCTTGTTTCAATAGCATAGCAAAGCGATAAACTGCAATTATCTTCAATATCACCACGATAACTAACTGTAACAACATTAGCAGCAATAAAGACTAACGGCATATATTTTACAAATTTATGGCTGTTAAATGAAAGGAAAAAAAAAATTGGATATATCAACAACAATTTCTCCTTTTCACACCATAATAATTGAGTGAAAATACGATTAATCATAACAACCAGTACCAATTGTTGCTGCCACACCAAGTATATACATATGTAGACGCCTTAGCGGTTGGTTGCATGCAACGTGATGACAATGAGCGACATCAACAACAAATAACTGCGAATAGCTATAAATATATTCGCATGCTCGTACATGTTTGTGGCATACAATTCAATTAAACTTCAATTTCAAAAGTTTATGAGTGGAAATTGACGCGCTGCCATTGTTGAAGTGTTGCATGCAATGTGGTGACAGTAGTTAGATATCAAGGCTGATTTTAGCAGCAGCGCGAGTATTTGTGGCAATAAAAACATAAATTGGATGAAGCTTTAAAATTCAAACCAAACGATAACATTTCTACTGGCACTCCCAAAGCTAGCGCATGACAAGTTGTGTTTGCATGTGTGCAAGTATATGACGTGCTATGCAGGGTGAGCCAAAAGTGGTTGCATACGTTTAAGCAGGGCTGAAAACCGGTTTGAACCGAACCGGTTCATGAACCGAACCACCCATTTTTTTGCGGCTTTGAACCGAACCACGATCCGAACCGTTTTTTTTCTTAACTCCAAAAGCCGAACCAAAACCCACCCAAAAATATGGTTCGGTTCGGTTCAAAATAAAGTTTCAACAAAAATCACTTTATTTATTTAATTCACCACTTTGCTTGAAAATATAACTCTAAGATACAATTACAAACATTTTTTCTCGATGGCAACGCCGTGAGTTGAAACTTTTAATAGTAATAGCGTCTACTGTTTGCACCTGTGGTCAAAAGCTTGTGAAAAAAAAACAAATTTACATAATGAGTTCAAAATAGGGCTGTCAACTGCATTCGGATTTTTCAACTATCCGGATAAACCGGATATTCGAATAACCGAATACTGGAATATAAAAGTTGAAGATCTGTACATGAGAATTGAACGAAGCAATCATCGAAAAATTATTCAAAAAATATTGTGACGAATATTAGCAACACTAAGGGATACTATCATCTCTAAGCCGATACTGAGCAGTGACTTGTATGCTCATAACCAAATTAATCATTATGTCCATACAAGCAGCGGAGAGCAACGCACAACCACATGCATATATCTGAGATACTCCCAAAAGTAAGCAATAATTTGTGCTCACATATACACGCGCATATGAGAAGCTATAAGCGTAGTTATAGCTGGTAATTTTATAGCTGATAACTAACTAGTAAATTCTAGAAATAGAAGCGCCTAGAAATATGTCAACGAGGAAACCAAACAGTACAAAAGGCAGCTACAGTTGAGGCACGATATCAGTTTGATTTAAGTACGCTATCTGTCGAGAAGTAGTAGTGTTATTTGTGAAGTACTTTAACAAAGGCCATTTTGCATTATTAAATATTGGAGTTATTTATTCAACAGTTTAGTGATTCGAACGTTAGTAGAAGGTTGCGAATAAGAGGAATTGCACTTCTGGGGTTCCACAGGGTAGCATACTGGGCCCGCTTCTCTTCGTAATTTTCATCAACGATATAACCAGCTGTTTCAATTACGCAAATTTTCTGTTGTACGCTGATGATCTTAAGATTTTTTCGACAATTACGAGCAATGAAGACATGGTAAGGCTACAATCTGATATAGATAATGTTGCCGACTGGTGTAAACGTAATAAGTTGAATCTTAATACAAAAAAGTGCTCACATGTTTGCTACTCAAAGTCTCGCTGTCCGTTACCCACATGGTATAAAATCGATGGTCTTCGATTATCCACTTTAAGTGAAATTACTGATCTTGGTGTTGTATTCGATTGTAAATTTCTGTTTCAAACCCATTTGAATTACATAATAGCGAAGGCATATTCAACACTTGCCTTCATCAAACGATTTAGCTCTGATTTTACCGATCCTTACACATTAAAATTGCTATACACCTCTCTTGTGCGGTCTAAATTAGAATACGCCGTCTTTATCTGGAGGCCATTCTATAGTTGTCACATTACCAGGCTTGAACGTGTGCAAAAAGTTTTTGTTCGTTGCATTTCAATGACCCGATTCCTTCTTACAGTAGTCGCCGTTTGCTCATAAGCCTAAAATCGTTAAACAGCAGACGTTCTATTCTGTCTCTCACCTTTGGTTTTGACTTGATAAGTGGAGCGATTGACTGCCCATTTCTGCTGGCCAGAATTTGTTTCAACATCCCACAGAGGAGTCTACGCAATCACGATACTTTCTGGCTGGACACGGTTAGACCAAATTACGCGTCGAATGCTCCAATTTCAAGAGCTTTAAAAGAGTTTAATATGCTATCAAATCCTGTGGGTCTGGACTTTTCCTCCACAAAACCTATGTTTAAATCGATATTAAATGACTTATGTACGTAAACTTTTAGGTAACTTTTAGTTTTTGCGATTAAATAACTGTGTGTCTATTTTTATACTTAGTTGAGCAGAGCTCACAGAGTATATTAACTTTGATTGGATAACGGTTGGTTGTACAGGTATAAAGGAATCGAGATAGATATAGACTTCCATATATCAAAATCATCAGTATCGAAAAAAAATTCGATTGAGCCATGTCCGTCCGTCCGTCTGCCCGTTAACACGATAACTTGAGTAAATTTTGAGGTATCTTGATGAAATTAGGTAGGTAGGTTCCTGGGCACTCATCTCAGATCGCTATTTAAAATGAACGATATCGGACAATAACCACGCCCACTTTTTCGATATCGAAAATTTCGAAAAATCGAAAAAGTGCGATAATTCATTACCAAAGACAGATAAAGCGACGAAACTTGGTAGATGAGTTGAATTTATGACGCAGAATAGAAAATTAGTAAAATTTTGGACAATGGGCGCAACTCCGCCCTTTTTCATTTAATTCGTCTAGAATACTTTTAATGCCATAAGTCGAACAAAAATTTACCAATCCTTATGAAATTTGGTTAGAGCATAGCTTCTATGGCGATAACTCTTTTCTGCGAAAATGGGCGAAATCGGTTGAAGCCACGCCCAGTTTTTATACACAGTCGACCGTCTGCCCTCCCGCTCGCCCGGTAACACGATAACTTGAGCAAAAATCGATATATCTTTACTAAACTCAGTTCACGTACTTATCTGAACTCACTTTGTATTGGTGTAAAAAATGGCCGGAATCCGACTAAGACCACGCCCACTTTTTCGATATCGAATATTACGAAAAATGAAAAAAATTCCATAATTATATACCAAATACGAAAAAAGGGATGAAACATGGTAATTGTATTGGTCTATTGACGCAAATATAACTTTAGAAAAAAACTTGGTAAAATGGGTGTGACACCTACCATATTAAGTAGAAGAAAATGAAAAAGTTTTGCAGGGCGAAATCAAAAGCCCTTGGAATCTTGGAAGGAATACTGTTCGTGGTATTACATATATAAATAAATTAGCGGTACCCGACAGATGATGTTCTGGATCACCCTGGTCCCCATTTTGGTCGATGTCTCGAAAACGCCTTCACATATACAACTATGGGCCACTCCCTTTTAAAACCCTCATTAATGCCTTTAATTTGATACCCATATCGTACAAACACATTCTAGAGTCACCCCTGGTCCACGTTTATGGCGATATCTCGAAAAGGCGTACACATATAGAACTAAGGCCCACTCCCTTTTAAAACACTTATTAACAACTTTCGTTTGATACCCATATTGTAAAAACGCATTCTAGGGTCACCCCTTGTCCACGTTTATGGCGATATCTCGAAAAGGCGTCCACATATAGAACTAAGGCCCACGCCCTTTTAAAATACTCATTAACACCTTTCATTTGATACCCATATCGTACAAACAAATTCTAGAGTCACCCCTGGTCCACCTTTATGGCGATATCTCGAAAAGGCGTCCACCTGTAGAAATAAGGCCCATGCCATTTCAAAATACTCATTAACACCTTTCATTTGATACCCATATCTTACAAGCAAATTCTAGAGTCACCCCTGGTCCACCTTTATGGCGATATCTCGAAAAGACGTCCACCTATAGAACTAAGGCCCACGCCCTTTTAAAATACTCATTAACACCTTTAATTTGATACCCATATCGTACAAACACATTCTAGAGTCACCCCTGGTCCACGTTTATGGCGATATCTCTAAAAGGCGTCCACATATAGAACTAAGGCCCACTCCATTTTAAAATACTCATTAACACCTTTCATTTGATACCCATATCGTAAAAAAAGTTCTAGAGTCACCCCTGGCCCACCTTTATGGCGATATCTCGAAAAGGCATCCACCTATAAAACTAAGGCCCACTCCCTTTTAAAATACTCATTAACACCTTGCATTTGATACCCATATCGTACAAACAAATTCTAGAGTCACCGCTGGTCCACCTTTATGGCGATATCTCGAAAAGGCGTCCATCTATAGAACTAAGGCCCACGCCCTTTTAAAATACTCATTAACACCTTTCTTTTGATACCCATATCGTACAAGCAAATTCTAGAGTCACCCCTGGTCCATCTTTATGGCGACTTCTCGAAAAGGCGTCCATCTATAGAACTTAGGCCCACGCCCTTTTAAAATACTCATTAATACCTTTCATTTGATACCCATATCGTACAAAATAAATTCTAGAGTCGCCCCTGGTCCACCTTTATGGCGATATCTCGAAAAGGCGTCCACCTATAGAACTTAGGCCCACGCCCTTTTAAAATACTCATTAATACCTTTCATTTGATACCCATATCGTACAAACAAATTCTACAGTCACCCCTGGTCCATCTTTAAGGCGACTTCTCGAAAAGGCGTCCATCTATAGAACTTAGGCCCACGCCCTTTTAAAATACTCATTAATACCTTTCATTTGATACCCATATCGTACAAACAAATTCTACAGTCACCCCTGGTCCATCTTTAAGGCGACTTCTCGAAAAGGCGTCCATCTATAGAACTTAGGCCCACGCCCTTTTAAAATACTCATTAATACCTTTCATTTGATACCCATATCGTACAAAATAAATTCTAGAGTCGCCCCTGGTCCACCTTTATGGCGATATCTCGAAAAGGCGTCCACCTATAGAACTTAGGCCCACGCCCTTTTAAAATACTCATTAATACATTTCATTTGATACCCATATCGTACAAACACATTCTAGAGTCACCCCTGGTCCACCTTTATGGCGATATCTCGAAAAGGCGTCCACCTATAGAACTAACGCCCACGCCCTTTTAAAATACTCATTAACACCTTTCATTGGATACCCATATCATACAAACACATTCTAGAGTCACCCCTGGGCCACCTTTATGGCGATATCTCGAAAAGGCGTCCACATATAGAACTAAGGCCCACTCCTTTTTAAAATACTCATTAACACCTTTCATTTGATACCCATATCGTACAAACAAATTCTACAGTCACCCCTGGTCCATCTTTATGGCGACTTCTCGAAAAGGCGTCCATCTATAGAACTTAGGCCCACGCCCTTTTAAAATACTCATTAATACCTTTCATTTGATACCCATATCGTACAAAATAAATTCTAGAGTCACCCCTGGCCCACCTTTATGGCGACATCTCGAAAAGGCGTCCGCCTATAGAACTTAGGCCCACGCCCTTTTAAAATACTCATTAATACATTTCATTTGATACCCATATCGTACAAACAAATTCTAGAGTCAGGCCTGGTCCACCTTTATGGCTATATCCCTAAATGGCGTCCATCTATAGAACTATGGCCCACTTCCTCTTAAAATACTCTTTAATACCTTCCATTTAATACACATGTCATACAAACACATTCCAGGGTTACCCTAGGTTCTTTTTACAACATGGTGATTTTCCCTTACTTTGTCTCCACAGCTCTCAACTGAGTATGTAATGTTCGGTTACACCCGAACTTAGCCTTCCTTACTTGTTTTTCTTGTAATCTGTATGAAAATGTTCACATTTTCTAGATTAAAACGAGATAAATAAATAAATAAATAAATAAATTCGGTACAATATGTTTGTAGATTATTAAATTAACGTCAAAAATTAAGAAGCTACAACTTTACAAAGCGTCAATTTAAACTAATAATGAGTGCTAAAATAGTCATCAAGATTTGGGATAATTTCCAAAAAAGTGAAAATAAGAACAGTGCCATTTGTTTGTATTGTGAAAAAACGGTACAAAACACACTATCGACATCAAGTCTACGGAGCCACTATCGGTTTTTCCATCTTCAATAGAATGGTATAGACGCAGATTTTCTATCTGAATCTGCACCAGAATATAAGCCGAGTAGCAGTTTATCACAAAGTAATTTTGATCACAATTCGGAATGTTCAGAACCCCCAATGAAGAAAGTTCGAACATCACGCGTAGCTCAAACTGTTCGCAATAAGTATATGTGCAAAGAATGTCAAGAGATAATAACACAAGCCTTGGCTAATATGATTCCACTATTTCATTGGTGGAATGTGATGGATTCAAGAAGTTTGTTAATGTCCTCCAACCAGAGTATGTAATTCCTTGTCGCAAAACAATTTCCGGTAGAATTCAAGCCAGGCATAACCGTAAAATAGAGAATGTTAAGAAAAATCTCCGTTCAGCATCTGATATAGCTTTGACCACTGATTGCTGGGCATCAAGTGCCACCCGATCCTATATGGGACTTAGAGCGCATTATTTAGATTCTAATTGTACTCCTCGCTCTTTTAATTTGCTCACCGAAGAAATGACTGAAAGCCACACAGCTGAGAATTCAGAAGACTCCTTTCGAGATGGCATGGAAGAATGTGATATCAAAGAAAAAGCCACAACTATTGTACACGACAACGCGAAAAATATAACAAATGCTGATCGGGGTTTGAGCCCTGTCATAACCAGTCATCCATGCAGTGCACATATACTTCAATTGAGTGTTAATTTAGGAATGAAACAACCGGAATGTTGTGGAGGCATCCAAAAGGTTTCGAAACTGGTGATGAGTTTCAATCATTCGAGTAAACGCACAAAATCATGTGGAAAAATTGTGCAATAAAATGGGTACTGCTGATACGAATGCCCAAGAAGAAGCTCCGGAAAACAGTGATCTCACGGTCATGGATGTACTCCTAAATGATAATGACAGTGACACAAGGTAGGAAGACGAGTTTCAGCGCTATTTATTCGCCGGACAAATAAACCACAATCTCAGTGCCAGCAATTGGTGGCAAGACCATGAAAAAATATATCCCAATCTGTCGAAAATCGCCGAAAGATATCTTGCGGTACTTGCCACTTCAACAGCTTCTGAAAGGGCATTTTCAAGTACTGGAAATGTAGTTCGTCCCACACGAAATTGTATACCTTGAAGGTATTCCATTTAAAATTGTAACTGATTGTAATTCTTTAGTAATGACGTAAGGCTACGCTGTATGTACCTCGGGAAATGGAAGATAATATTATAAGATTAATACATGAAAAAATTGGACATCAATCCGTAGAAAAATCCTTGACGAAGATATGTTTATATTATTGGTTTCAAAAATGAAGCAAAAAGTTGAAAAATTTGTACGAAACTGTCTTAAATGTATTATGTATGCAGAGCCAGTACGAGTAAATGAACGAAATTTATATAACAAATCTAAAAGTCCTGTGCCATTTGATGTAATTCATGTTTACCACTTTGGTCCTCTGCCTTCAATAAAATCCAAGCGGAAACATCTTTTAGTTGTGATAGACGCCTTCACAAAATTTGTTAAACTTTATCCGACTAATTTAACAAGTACTCGAGAAGTTCATGCATTCTACCATTTTCGTTCCTTACATTTTATAATAATCAACAAACCGTTTTGATAAGTTTTATAAATAAATACATACATGGATTTGATCTCAATAACTCTATTTTATTTGTATGCTTAGTAGGTACATATCGATAGTTGGTTGCACACAGATCCCAAGTGACGAATTTCAAATTTTGTATACTATCAAAACTAAGTATTAAACGTTTGAACCACTTGAACCGAACCGGTTCGGCGGTTCAGAGGTAGCCGCGAACCGGTTCCAGTTTTTTCTGAGTAGTTCGAACCACTGAACCGAACCGCTTCGATTTTCGAGGCGGTTTGCACCCTGCGTTTAAGTCAATGTGAATATACGAATGAAGAATCATTGATTATTTTGTAGCTTCTGCTTTAACGTTCGAATCTCTGAACTGGCGAATAAATAACTCAAATATTCAGTAAATCAAAATGTTTTTTATTTACACTACTTTGGTAGTAGTACTTTACAATTCCAACTCTCGCGTAGTTCACTAATATTAGCTTTCGTTTTTAGAAGCTCTCGAAAAATTATTTTTCAATTCCTGTGAAAAATAGAGGCTAAAATAATAGCATAGAGAAATGGAGAGAAAATAATTCAGGGAGTGAAATGACTAGGAAAAGGATAAATGAGACGGAGAAGGAGAGAAGGGGAGGGGAAGACTGACATCACGAAGAAGAGAAAGGGAAAGCGGAAGGGAAAGAAATTGGGAGTGAAGTAGAGATATAGTGTGACAAAAAATAAGTCGAATATTAGGAGGACAAGAGCGTAATCGGGAGGCGGAAAATCAGTGGATTATGGAAATGAAAGGAGATAGGAGAAGACGGCGAAAAAGAAGAATATAAAGGAAAAGGGTAATAAAAAAGTGACGAAGGATTGGAACGAGAAGCGTAAAATATGAGGGAAAGGGTTATAAGAAAAGGATGAAGAACTGGAACGAAATTTGTAAAATAAGGGAGGTGAAAACGAAGGGTTATTGAAAGAATAGGAAGGTAGCGAGTGGAAAAGGCAGCAGGAACCCGGGAGGAATTGGAGAGAAAGGCGAACAGCACGAGGAAGAAATAGATGTAATTACAAGAAAAGGGTGAATGTTTAGAATAAAGGTAAGAGTTGACGGTAAGGTTGAACTGGCTGGTCTGTGAGGATGGAAAAAAGAGAAAGGAGAGGGAGAGACTGAAAGGGATCGGAGCAGAAAAAGGAGAAGAAAAAGACGCAGAATAGTGAGACTGAGAACAAGAATAAAGCTGCAAGAAAAGGAAAAGGGTAGAAAGCCACAGAGAAAATTACAAATATAAAGCGGGATATACCTAAGAAAGGATCAAGGCTGAGCTTTTCTATCAATTTACGTCATGATACTTTTGAATTTTTTCTACAAATTCGCTGGACGGGGCTTTCATATTTTATACTGACAACGAAAGGCATCTGCGAGCAGATAAATTTTCGCTGATAAGCTCTTCATGGCAAAAACACACTCCAAGTGTTTGAGAAACCACTGCCGAGGGGCGACTGCTCTAAATAAAATTTTTTTTCGAGCGGCCGCAATGGTGCGCAGGTAACGCGCTTGCCTTGCATACCGAAGGATCCAACCTCAAGGCTCGTCAAAAGTAATTTAAAAATCTTTAGAAAAAGGTTTAGAATAAAACGGCGGCTTATTTAAATATAACGATACCTCAGGACCAAAATAAGAGAATATATACGTATGTCGACATGCAGGGTACATGACCCTGTCCCTATAACATTTAAGCAGATTCATGATGATACGAATATCACACATAAGACAATAACCTTAAAAGCTGGTTGGCTATTCGAGAAGTTCATTAGAGGTCCTACACTCAAGGCTTTTATTCTAGTAGAAGCTTAAAAGAATATAATAGCTTTGTTATACTTTTAATTTCCGTTCGACCTTGATGTCTGAAATGTCTGATACAAAATCATATATATGTCGCTGAGAGTATTCTAAAGCTTGAACTACCAAATCTCAGTTACCTCAACTAAAACTAGCTCACACAAAACTTTGATCTTCTCGAACAATTTAGAAATATTCAGTCAGCCAAGTGCTTTTGACATACCCTATATGATCATACATATGTGCAACTCTAATTCACTTATATTAACTTCGAGTTTGGTTTATCTTGTTGTTCCTTTTTGTTGTTTTTATTACAGGAGTGGAAATTTAACGCCAATTCTGATATCGTTTGACTTGTACAGTAAAACCTTTTTAAATTGGTCACACGTATACAAACTGACGCACTTGCCGGTACCGGATTCAAACAAATCCCTTAGGTATATACTTATGATGTATATTGGAACACTTTCTCGTCTCCAAAGCAAATATGATATGAGATGATGAAAAATCGTTCCAATATACATCAATAATCCACCCTGTGGGGAAATTAACAAATCAAAATTAGCCTCTACATATCTTGATAAGCTTACTTAAATTTTCGCTTCAACTTTGAAATATTTTTGGCAAAACTTGTCTACTTGAGCCTGAATGTCATTGAGAGCGAAAGTACCTTCAAAATTTATAAAAGAGGTTTATAGTTTAACCTAACATTGGCTACTTTATCCGATTAGCCACTTAATTGCGGAGCTACATAAGCGGGGTTTACTGAACAGTTAACATATGCATGCACAAAAAACATATCAATTTAAACCAACAAATGTATGCCATCAGCTGTCGTTCATTTAATAAGACAAACTGTTTATCTGTCTATTGAGCTGTTTGACTGACTGACTGAGTAACGGATGTTGCACTCTAAGTTCATTATCACCAATGGCAACGCCCAGTGGACTACTAATAAAGCAAGAAATAGTACCAGCGACACAACATATGGTTTAATACATTTCACAAATGTACATACTCACACACCAATTTGTAATTAAAGTTGAATGTAAATATGGAGAGATTACTTGCGCGCCAACTTCACTAATTGTGGATGTGAGAGCGGCGAATAGTCGGGTAAGAAGTTTCTGTATGAAAAACGCCATGTAATGAACGCTTAAGTGGATAATGTTAAGTGCTGATTTATTTGCGTTTGGCTTGTCGCCATATGTGTTTTATTTCAGGCAAAGTGAATAAGACAGAAGTAAGAAATTGCATACTTTTATTAGTTAAGCCCCCAAAGGTTACAGTACCCCTAAGAGAAAATAAAAACTGTGCAACTTGTTGCAAATCACTTTTTCTGTTCATTCTTTGTCTGAAGGATTGAAGAGTATTAAGACAGCGCCCCATCTTATGTACCAATTCCAATGGTCTATCAAGGCCGTATTTAGTGGTGGAGGGGGGAGGTGGGTTATATGTGTTTGAATGACGAGGGCGGAAAATCATCTATTATGGAACTAAGTACCATCATGCGTAACGGATTAGAGGACTTCGATCAAATTTTGAAGAGAACGGAATTGTATCGTATATTCTTGAACAATTTTTATGACTATTTCGGGACTGTTTCGTGAACTATTCGGTATGCCTTCAGGAATACTTCAGTATTATTGTACTGGCTTTCTCTTTACTGAGAAAAATGTTGCCCTCATGTTGTACTCCCAAATTCTAACTTTTGAACTAGGTCAGCTGGCGCTGTTCAAAAAGGCTGAATTTGCAGCTAATGGTACTCCTTTTCTTACTCAGCAGAAAATATTTTGTGAAAAGCACACACAAACTTAAAAGGGAACTGAGAGGAAATACACGACATTATACGCGACATTATTTTCATAAAAGAAGTTTCGTTTCGCAATATTCCAGCAGCGATTTGGAACAATTTCAGCATCACTTTGGAACTATTTTATCGTTACCGTTTTGCGGCAACTTCAAGATCAAATCGCGACTATTTCGAAAAAGGCTCTGGAGAGTTACAGGGCAGCATCACTTTGGGACCATTTTAGGTAATTATCGTTTTGGGAAAACTTAAAGACCATATCGAAATTTTTCGAAAAAATTTCTGGAGGATTACAGGATCATTTCAGGATCACTTTGATATTATTTTTGGAATTATTTCGCGACTATTTGGTAACTAATTTGGAACCATTACAGCTTCCCCTCGTGATAATGTTAAGTAGCATTTTGGGGCACCATTTTGAGGCTGTTTCGTCACTTAAAAGGGAGCCCAGAGAAACAACTGGGCGATATTATTTTCAGCAAGAAAACGCCATAAGTTTCGTTTCGAAACTATTTCAGTACCAACTTGGAACAGCTTCAGCATCACTTTTGGGACTATTTTAAGTAGTTATCGTTTTGTGGCAACTTCAAGATCATATCGAAACTTTTTCGAAACGGTTTTTGGGGAGTAGCACCATTTCAGGATCACTTTGATATTATTTTCGGAATTATCTCGTAACCAACTTGGAACGATTTCTGTACCATTTCGGAACTATTTTAAATAGCATTTTAGGACACCTTTTCGAGGCTGCTTTGAGACAGTTTTATCATCGTTTCGGGATTACTTTGGAATAATTCCCGGACTATTTTAAGCCATTTCAACACTGTTACCGAGTCACGTTGGAACTATTTTCGGTAACATAGCGAGACCAACTTCTGCGAATTAATCATGATGCGATAAATTTAACCGAACATCTGTTAATCCAACAACGAGAAACCAGATTTATGGTTATTATTAGCGTCATTTCTTTCGGTGTATTTAAAATAATTAAGTATTAAAGTGTATTTTGAAAATAATTGTGTATGTTTCTTTACAAACGCTAGTTCCTTTAAGTTTTAACTTTCCTTTTCTAAATTGGTTGTTTTCTCTGCGCGTTTTTGCTGCTGTGTGCGGTTTAAGTTCATTACTCAATTTTGTTTCTTTACTAATGTTGCAATATTGTTTGAAACATTTGCGCATAATTATTCTTTTGAGCTATACGTTTTCCTACCAATTGTTACATTTGCCGCCCCTATGCTGCCAAAGTTCATTTATCACAAAATTAAGACACATTTTTTTCGCACTTCAACACTTTTTTTGTGACCACTTGAGATTTTTGAATTTTTTTCCAATTGATTTTTGATTTCTCCCTTCAAGCTACATTTTCACACACCATAAGTTACAGATACAAATGCGTTCATCTGCTTAATTTGCGTCATCCTGGCTTTTTTTTTTTTTGATTTTCTGCACTGTTCTGATTTCCATGACCACTGGTGGTAATTGCTTCTAATGAATACTTTTTTGTTTGAATGGGGTTTCCACCTGCTTGTTAATAACTAATTGAATGCAGCATAGAAATAGTGAACATTTAATAATTAGCATTTATATGAACCATTAGAGAATTACAGACCAATGCCTTTAGTTTTACTCCCACACTTTTGGCTTGCTGTTTTTTTTTTGTGTATGTAATTGCCTCTGAGATGCTCACCTATGTGCTCAATATTCTAAGTTCAAGCAGCATTGCAATAGTATTGGTTAAAGTAGTATAAAGTAAAGTAGCATACTTTCTTGTTATTGCTCAATCTCATAGGGAATACATGGTGAGTAAATACGTAGGTAAAACGCAAAAGAAAATAAACATATACGAACATGTATACATTACGCTGGGTCGATTTATTAACCTATATCGAGCCATCGATTTTTCGATAGGTTTTGGGCTCAGCATACCAAAAAAATAATTTTCGGGCCTGCAAAATTTGGGTTTTTTGACTTTTTACCTTTGATTTTTAAGGTTTTTTTCATGACCTACTTAAAAGATTTTCATTTGATTTTAAAATTTTCATGTATACCCTGTCCGACTCAAAATTGTCCGCTAAAAACTTTGGTGATAACAGTTTTTTTTAAAAAAAAAAAAAAAAAAAAATTTGTGGGTTTGGGTTTTGAGGAGTGTTTTGGTGAAAAAATTGTCAAATCCCCCAATCAAAATATACCTGCTTGCCAAATTTCATCAAGATATCTCAAAACTTGAGGGACTAGTTTGCGTTCAAACAAACGGACAGACGGACTGACGGACGGACAGACCGTCCCCTGATCATTTTGGTATACTTATTGGTGGGTCTAACGGAAACATATACATAAAAAATTATTTGGAGCCTTGAAAATGAAAAAATTCGATTTCGACCAAAACAAGTACCAAAAACCAAATAATAAAAAAATTTGTTTTAAAAACTGTTAATGCCAACGTTTTTATCGCATAATTTTCTGAAGAAACCCTTAAAAAAATGGCGAAAAAATAAATCTTTTCACCAAAACACTCCTCAAAACCCAAAAAATATTTTTTTTTTTTAAAACTGTTATCGCCAAAGTTTTTAGCGGACAATTTTGAGTCCGACAGGGTATACATGAAAATTTTAAAAACAAATGAAAATTTATTAAGTAGGTCATGACAAAAACCTTAAAAATCAAAGAAAAAAAGTAAAAAAACTCAAATTTTGCAGGCTCGAAATTTATTTTTTTGGGTATGCTTAGTGGAACTTTTTTTTCCTGAGCCCAAAACCTATCGAAAAATCGATGGCGCGATATGGGTTAACTTTCGTCCATGCAAATCAACCCAGCTTAATATACATAGTATGGGCTGTATGTTCTTTTTATCGATTTTTTTTTAGCCTCAAGAGCTTAAACATAAACAGCAGGAAGTGCAATAAACTTGTGTAATCACATAACGCTGGGAGTATGACCAAAACAATTACTCAATATATTTAATTACAAAATCAACAAACACATCTATACTTATTGTACATATTGAAAGTGTTGCGTGCCTAACTAGTTATGAATGTGTAAAATGTAAACAAATCATAATACTAAACCAAGTAATTAAAAACAAGAAAAAAAAAAAAAAAGACTAAACCAGCCAAAGCAAATTGCATTTGTTGTGTGAAATTTTACATAAATAAATGTAAAAGAAACTAATTGTTAAAGCTTGAATGCATTCTGATTCATTTGTATAAATGGAAAATTATTTGAATAAATGCGATTTTACTACGCACTCAGCAAAAAATGCCATTAGTGTTTCAAATAAATTTCTAATTGTACCACAAGGCTCTTCGCTGGAAAATATTCATCCTCTTCCCAGCTGTGAGTCTCAAAAACATTTGGTCCGACAGTATTTGCTAATGCGGCCATTTATATAGTAAATTTCGTTTCCTGTAACAGCTATGTCTTATGTATTTTTAAATATATAGCTAAATAATTAACAAACGTAGGAATTATTATCTTCAAACTAAGAATACCAATAGAAAATGTTAAAATAACAGATTTCTCCAACATAAGAATAACTACGAAAATCATTCATATGACGTAGTGGGCACCGTGAGCGTAAAATTCGTTAATGTATTGGCATAATATTGAGGTTTATTTGCTGTTGGAATGACCAATGAAATCAGTTCTTTTAACAGCAAAATCAGTTTGGTTAAGAATCTGTAATTTTTCCAGAGCATTGTTAACGCGTGACAGCTTCTCTTGATTGAGTGAACAAATTTGTTCTCTTAGCAGAAATCTTGCTTGATAACTATAATACGATGAATTTCACCGATTGTTAATTCGACAAGGACAAATCGGGTTTCTTATTTTACTAGCGTAATTTTTTTCGGTGAACATCACTTACACAAGAATTTTATTTAGTGCGCCTTTGTTTTTTTACGTAAGCATGTAAGCACCTACTTAGGTAAACAATTTACGAAACAAATATATCATAATAATTTTTTTAGAAAGGAAATTTGAATGAATTGCACTTGCTATTTTAATATGTAATCTGAAGTTAATTTGTGCGAAAAGAAAGCTTGTGCATTTGTAAAAGGCTGAACATAAATGTGATTAGAGTTCCATGGAACAACATACGTAATTAGCTTAGATGTTTGAAGGGCGTCGATCTTATCATTTTAGAGAAACTCGGTCTTAATGCTCCCCAAATGCGTGATTTTATGATATTCAAGGAAATATCATTGATTTAGTCGTCTTTCTAAGAATTCAAATGATATACAACAGAACGCCGACTTAGCCGACGTTTCACTGAAACAAAAAGTCTCCTCAGATCGACCGAAATTTCTATTAATTCTAATTAACAAACCCAATTTCTCGATATAACTAGATCTAAGGCTCTCAAAATACACCTGGGCACTGCTCATATTTCCAAAATTCCCGAGCTTGAATTCACGCATTTCGACTGGTTCGAGTAATTTTTACTTTCGTCTCTGGTGAAAAATTCACATTTTCTATTTGGCAGTTCGAACTGTTCAAAGGCTCGGAAATTTCTAGCAAACATTTGAGCAGTTGAGCAACGAACAAGTTTTGAGCGAATATCGAGCTACTCGATACCAGGGTATCTAGAACTCTAATAGAGTCATTTCATTCGATGTAGTAAATCTCCTATGATCGTGGTGAACTTTTTACTCTAATAATAAAGGTGAGTGTCTTGTTTAACTTTAATTAATCTGACTTGATTCGTTTAATACAGTCGATCTGTGCCTTTCTTAAATTGACATACCTTAACTTAACAATCAAATAATTGTACCATGTCACATGGTAAAATAATATAACGCAGCATTATTTAGCACACCATAACATTAAGTCGTATAATATGAAGACATAGTATAGCACAACGTAACATAACATAACTTAAATCAAGATAGCAGAAGACACCATTGCATGACATGAAATAATATAGCAAAAAATAAAGTAGTGTGGCGGATATTAGCATCACTATGCTGTTAGTAAATAATCGCAACAGCGAAAACAGCAAGCAGCCACACTTACATATATACATGTACACATTAAGCAAGCCATATAGAATATTCCACACACATAATCAGCAGTTTAAAGCAAAGAAATTATACATACATATATGTAGTCATCAACTAAGAGACGAAGTTCTTACTCACAAATACACACACATAAAACTAAATAACCAAGTATGTGATACAACTGTTCCATCTTCGTGAAAAGTCTAGACCTTGGGAGAAACATGCGAATGAAGCAACAGAAAGTATAAAAGCAACGCAAGCTGAGGAAAAACTAATCAGTTTGATTTAAACATGCTTTTGTGAAGTACGTGATATTCAAGTGTAGTTGTTCTACTCCCAAAGTAAATTTGGAATTATTTATTCTACAGTTCAGCGATTCGAACGTCAGCAGAAGGTGAAAAATAATCGGAAACTCCTAAAACTCGTTACAGTAGCATAGCACAACATAACATAAAAGAATAAAACTATGTATTGTATCTCAATTTAACTTTTCATCCTTTACTTTTCTCTCTTACATTGACTGCTGATTGGAATGTCATTATAACTCAATTGTTGAAAACTTTTGAATAACGGCCTATTTCAGATTTTTTCTTCAAAAATGCCCTAACTGAGCATAAAATCTATACGTTTTGACATTAGATGGGGTATTGTTGAAACAAAATCTGAGATATCGAGCTGTTTATGAAATCAGTTCTTAAGTATGGTATTTTGCAAAGTATTCACAGATAGTGTATGTCTGAACTGGCAGCCAAGGGCGATATTCGACTCAGCCGTTGATACTTCCTCCACTAATCCTTTCTTATGCCTTTTTAACAAGTTTTATGCCTGATATTATTTTCTTACATCACCCAAGTTTTTGTTCGAGTGTTGACTTGTGTAATGATGCTACCGCCATTATTTTCTTCGCAGGTTTCGAATCTCGTGCGTTTTTGCGCTTGTACGTAATGTACATATTTGCCTTTGGTATATATGCAATTTCGTCCGAAACTAGGCTTGCCTCTTTCGTCCCTTCCCTCTTCTTAAGTTATTAAAATGTGAAGCGAAAAGCTTTGTTAAAGTAATATTTTACACTTTAATAGGATTAGCGCAGTTAAACTTAAAAAAATATTATTAATTATATGAATGGAGTTTATTTACAAATGCAGAAACCCAGCTGTGACTTTAGTAGTGCAAATTTTGATAAAGGCTTAACGCCACCTCGTGAAAGCACTACCATTAAACAACACAAATATATATATACATATATAACAATATGTGTATATGTATTTAAAAACAAATTCCTAGAGTTTTTTCTGCAATATTTTGAGCCAACGCATTTTGCTTAAAAAGAAAATCATAACCAAATAGCCAAAAGTGTTGAGGAAGCAAAGCAAAATCCTAAATGAATTCAATGGCGCGAAACTTTTGTTTTCACTGAATTTTGTTTACAAAAGCGTAGCACTTTTGCAATTTTTTTTTAAATTTTTTTTTCATATTCATATTCATTTGTATTGTACAATTGCTAAAGCTTCTATTTCTCATTTTAGTTATTTGTTTTTAGAGAGGTTTTTGTTTGGTTTCAAGCTTTGTTTTTTTGCATTTTGGCTGAAGGCCAACTGCATGTTGCCAATGCAGCTCACATATGTAATAGAAACTAAAAACTTTTGTAAAATTGTGCAGCAAACGAAAAACGGCAGATAGAGCGAGATAGAGATTGATACATGGCTTATGCCATGAAGCATTAAGAAAAACAAAAATAAAACAAAAATATAAAAAAATTTTATAAAAAAAAAATAAAAAATTAAAACAGTCAGCAAATCATCCTAACAAAATACTAGCAAATAAATACAAATGAATAGTAAGCCATATTAATTCAGCATAAATCCCAATCGATTTTAATATATTAATATTGCACTGACAGCAGCTTTGGCAAGCAGTCGTAATCATAAATTATATACATATAAATATAAATCTCATTTTTTTATACAAAGGCACGCCTTGTTGCGATTTTTTGTATTTTTTTGTTCCTTATACTGCTATATGAACAGATAATTTTTTACAAATACATTTATTGTGATTTGTAGTTTATAAATATAAAAAAACGGTTTATATATAAACATTAGCTTTACCCGGCGTACGTTGTAACGCCCGAAATCGAATGGATGTTGCGTTATTTTTCTGTTTTGTTTGTTGATAATTTAATTTATTGTTCTGTAAATTGAATTGAATTTTGTACGCATATTTGGTGAAATTTTCTGTTAAAACATTTTATTCTTGCTTGTATCTTATTGTAATGCATGTGGGTACACAATAGTTTTGGTTTATTCGTTCGGTCCAAAGATAAACACATTTTTTGGTGTTCCAACTCTAGAGCAAGCGGCATATAGCTGGCCAGGGAAAAGCACGGACCCTCTATGTTTAAGCCTGCAACAGTAAGCTATTGTCTTTGTGCTTTGTTGATTGTAACTGCAAAAGCAAAGCGTACAGGAAACTGTAAGCGCTTAAAATTGAATGGCAAATCTGTAGGAATCATTGGGATTCGTGGCATGAGCACATCTTCACCTTTGCTTTTACCGCTGATGATTGTTGCTTCGATTAAATTCGGCATTAATTTCTAAACGCAAAGTCTGGTTCCATTGCACAATTTTGGTGGGTTTAAATTCCGAAGAAGCATGATTGGTGAGCCCATTTTCAAAGTTGATATATGCGCAGGCATTCCTTTTGGTTCTAAGGAGTATAGAAATTCATTTGGATAATTCACAATTTTATCTTCATCTGTAACTGTGTCGATCGATTTATATTTCGTCATTTCACCAGGAAATTGGTTTTCAATGCGATCATTGATTTTGTTAACATGATCATTTTTGGGAGCTAAGATAGTTCGTTCGCATAGCCGAAAAACAAAAACATTTAAATTAAAAATTCTTAATTCTGAAATATGAAAAACTTGATCGAAGGAACCTAGAGCAAAATTTGGTGATGATTGAAGTATGGCAAACACGTTTTCATAGGGAACACACACACAGAATTTGATTTTTATAGAAGATGTAGATAGAATGAAGCTAAACAATTTTTTATCGGCGGCAGATTACTAAACGTCCAAAAGGCATAACAGTTAAACTCAACAATGCAGTCAAACTTTAGGTGTTAAAATAACTTAAGTTTGTACGGCAGCCACAGTTTTTCCCCATTCCATATTTTACTGGAGGTGTTAGGACTTAACGTCGCATAGCTCCTTACCAATTTTCATTATCCTACCATTACGACATCCAGATATATGCAGTATAATATATTCCATTTGTATGGTAGGTGCCACGCCCCCTTTTTCCCAATTCCATATTTTCTTGGTGGTGTTAGGGATTTACCTCATATAACTCCTTACTGAATTTCAATGTTCTGGCATGTATACCTTCAAAGTTATGCAGTACCAAAGATTCCTTTTGTATGGGAGGTGCCACGCCCCCTTTTTCCCGATTCCGCATTTTGTTGGCGGTGTTAGGGATTGATCTCTTATAACTTCTTACTGAATTTCAATGTTCTGGCATGTATACCTTCAAAGTTATTCAGTACCAAAGATTCCATTTGTATGGGAGGTGCCACGCCCCTTTTATATATCGAAATTGTTTTTAGCCTAAAACCTTCCCGCTGATCGAAGGAACCCATAACCAAAATTTGGTGATGATTGAAGTGTGGGAAATACGTTTCCATAGCGAACACACACACACACTGCAAATTTATTTGGCAGACTTATAAACAGCCTAGATCAGCCCACTTTTAAAATTTTTATCACATATTAGCATTTGACTAAAAATGCGACGTGATATTAGAGAAAAATTGCAAAGTTTACAAACGGCGATGATTACTAGGACATGTTTCTGAATTTAACTTCTTCATCAGTTACCTTCTCGAGAGCTGAATATTGAATTCCAAATCTCCAACATTCATATTTTATACTAGTGTAATGGCCTTTAGCCACTCAGCTGCTCGCTTTGCAATTGGTATCTAAGTATTGCCTTTTTTTGCTATCCCTTTATTCACCATTTTGGTACATACTATTTCTATATGCTTTTCAATCCTATTCGTGTGGAATAATTATAGGCGCGCTCAAGAGCTTCGTAATATTGGATTTATAGTAGTGCTTTTATAAGAAGTGCTTCCGATGTTCACTATTATATCAATAATTTTATCTGTAGTTAATTAGCGAGACATGCTCATATTGCTTTATACAATTGTTTTTGTTATTGATATTAGAGACAATTTGCAAAGTTAACAAACGACGATGGTTACTTAGACATGTTTCTGAATTTCATTGCGACAGTTATTTTTGCAGTAGCCATGTGATCTTTGTGTTTAAAGTATTCTGCAGATAACACTGATTCTGTCACTAGAGTTACTGTGAAAATCTGTGTGATTATTTCACTAAGGTTTTATTACGAAACATAGTTTTTGCAATCCTAAACATGGCACTGTGCGTTTTTGAAACAAATTCTGATACTGGGCCTTCTTTAGAAAAATTCAAAAAAAAAAAAATTCTGTGTGAGGGACTTTCCACTCAGGCGTTGATGTGTTGTATTGCTCAACAAATATTTGTCTCTCTCCACTCATAGACGATGCACCCTAATGCACTTACATCCATTTTTATTACCCATATATTATAGATTAGAATGCATCAACAATGCTATCCCATATAAAAATCCCTTCAAGTTTAAACGTTTGTTATGTTTTGTTGTTTCTTTGTGGTTTGTGCAACATGTTTTATCATTCCTCACGGCTATCCTGCTTTATCATCGCTCCAATTTTAGTTTGGCCTTTTTTATCTTTTCAACTTATCATTTATTTGTATTAGTATTATATTTTGGAGTGGGTTTGATCTTTTTTCACCAATTCTTTAGTCTGACAATAAATCATAGCGCCGTTTTGGCTTCTTTCCAAAATGTTTTGCAAAATTCCCAGTGAATGAAGGACTACTATGAAGTGGGTATTTACTGCATTTGGTTCATAAATAAACATATACATACGTAATAGGCATGAATGGTGTATTGACAAATTCATATGTACTCATATATGTATGTAAGTCATTTTTGTGGCTCATTTTTGGACCAAGCGTAAGTCCTATTTAACTTTTTGAGTACCCGTTTTGCACACTTCTGATAACCTCAAACTTGTAAGACTCATATGGGAACACCAAAAGGAATTTTTGAATGTCATATAATCAAAGTCAAGTATCATTGGAGATAGACAAATATGTATGTTTATAAGAATTGTACAAGTGAAATCACACCTATTTTTTAAGTCCAATTGAACTTTGTTTATGCGGCTTATGATTTAACCTGCCCTCATTCTGCTCACATCATAAACTACAAGGAACGTAGTACAAGGTTCAGAAGTTTTGTAATGTCAGTGTTGTTTTAAAGGCAAAATAAAGCTCTCCCTCTGCTGTTATGACTCTGTCCTGTTTCGGATTTAGATTTATCTGTAGTCAGTTCTCCAAAACGCTTCGGGCAGAACGCGAAGGCATAATGGGCTTGAAACGAGAAGCATATATTTAAGAAGCAGAAGGTAGGAGACAAACGATTGAGTCTCCTAACCGCAAAGTAGCCACAATAATGATACATGTACTTTTAAAGCTGCACGATAGAGGGAAAGTTTCTAACAATATCGGAAATGTACCTCAAAAGAAGAAAAAGAAAATAGAGATAGACTGGCCATAGAAAGGGGGTAGTTGGAATGGCTGATTAGCTAAAGGAAGGCAACTTTGAGCATTTAGCGTAATTGGTCAACGTACAGGAGATAACGTTGAGGCCGCGTACTTTCCCGAAAGGATAAACGATGTGAAATTGCGGACCCTGTCAGTGGCGATACTTTATCGAAGCAACCCATATGAGCAAATGCCTTCCGATAGGAGAAAATATCTGGGGCATAAGCTGCATAACACCGCGATAAAGATTATGACAGACGAAGCTAGTAAACCAACTTCAGCCTGCGATTCATAGGGGTGGCACAATAAGATTAACCGTATGTAATAAGGTGTAAAAATATTCCAACTTTGAAACGGCTTGAAAAAACTTCCAAAGACAAGGTATGAACGCACGGCGTATGGAGCGTTGTTCGCCACATCAAGTCATTTGGTTGACTTCATACTGAGCTCCAAGTTTTAGATGAAGTATTTTCCATAGTTCATTCTTCTGTGTCAGCTTTATTACCTCTCAAGATCCTCTTGGAAAAACCCTTTTGCATATATTTTGTTGTTGTTGGTGTTATTTTAACGAAGAAGACACTCCCCCAAGTTTTTGGGGAATGTTATAGAATGTTATAAATTTGCTGCCTATAACAATTGTTCATAATTTTTTATGGACGAAAATGTATCGTTTTAGTATCAAAAAACTATCGATTTGTTATCGTGAAAAAGTTATAGTTTTTTATAGAAAAATTTTCGATGTGCTATCGAAATGCTGTCGTTTTGTTATCGGAAAGAAAGCAATATATTATCGAAATGTTACCGATATGTTATCAAAGAGTTATCATTTTGTTTCAAACCATCATCGATTTACCATCGAAAAGTTATCGACTTGTTATAGAAAAGTTATCAATTTCTTATCAAAAATGTATCAATTTGTTATCGATTATTTATCGAAATGTTATCGGTGTGTTATCGATTTGTTAAAAACGACTCATCGGTGTGGCAGATACGGTAAAAATTTAACATAATGTCGATGAAACATTTGTAAGCCGATAAGACACCAACAAGAAGTAAAATACTTGGGAATAATAAACCGATAACTCGACGATAGTAATTCGCTGTCGATAAAAAACAATAACTTGTCGGTATCGGTTGTCACAGATAAAAAGTTCAGGAAAGCTCTTCTCAAAAAGCCCGAAATTATTTGTTTCTGGTAAAGTTACCTCTATTGACATATCAAGGGAAGCTGCACATACATACACACACACAGAAGCTATTTGTGAAAAGTTTATTTCGAAGCAGCAAACAACTTTTCCAATATTACCCCAGTGAAGCTTCATTGTCATTCTTCTTAAAGTGCTTCAATAGGCATCTCTAAATTTAAAGCGGAAAAGCATGAATTTGAAATTTCTTCTCACAACAAATAAGTAGCTACGTATATGGGTTACTGCTACGGTCGCTATACCCCCAGCAACAGGAAGACCACATTGTGCCAATTCTCTCAAATTGTTGCCAAAAGCAGACCAAGTGAAAGGAGCAAATACTTGGAGTACAAGGCGCCTACAAAACGAATGCCAAGCGATAAACAACTTCCAGCAGCGCAGCTCTAAGCTATTAAATTTGGCCAGCTAGCCAAATTGGCGAGAAGCCATTTAAGTAATTTTTACACTTTCCGTTGCGTTGTTAATGAAACATGTGCAACTGATTGTTGTGCCCGCACCACCTACACCATTGTTCACAAATTATTAGCAAGAAGCCAAGCAAAAACTGCACAAAGCTTGAAAAAGTAATATAGCAAAAGCGTCGAGTTAATGGAAGACGAATGGCGAAAGTAATTGCGGGAATGTGCGTTGCAGGCCGAAGAGCGGAAAGCAGGTTGTCGTAGCAAATATATCAAGTTTTTGCAACTACCGTTACTAAAGTGACGTACCTCCAACAACAAGAGACGTTGTGCGTGTGTTCGCTCAGGTAATGCTTTTTACTACTTTTTTTCTAGAAGTAAACATACTAGGACTTTTCAAAATTTTCGCAAACTAAGTAAACGCGCTCGCAGCAAGCCAACAATTTGAAGTTGAAGTAGCCATTTAGTTGTTGGTGTACATGAATAGTTGCAGTACGGTGCGTGATTTAGTATGTTGTGCGCTCTGTGTGCTATTGGGTGTTAGAACCCATGCGCCTGCACATGACTTGATGCCGTCGAGTGACTTAGCGACTACACTACTTAAAACTTTTGTAGCAGCTCGAGTTTGTGCACATGACAAAAACAGCTGAAGCGCATAAAAAAAAACTAAAAAGTGAGCTACTCCAGTGTAAACGCTGACAGCCAGCCGGACGTGGCACAGGGCGCAGAGACGGAAGTCACGTTTTTCAAATTCAACATTGTAATAAAGCAGCCCGGATGGTGAACACGCTGGCTGACTGACAAGCTGAATGGTTTGCGAAGACTGTGCTTAGAGGGACTATTGGTTGGGTATACCATTTACGAATATAAATTTCAAAAGGAAATTCAAAACATTTGTACCGATAGTCGATCAGTCTACTCGGCTATTACTGATATCATTCTCTTATTCAGTTTCAGATTCATGGTATCTGTATCTATACTTTCTCAAGAAAGTAGGTTCACAGAAGAAACTTTATTGATTGGCTGCAATATGGGACAGAGGGATATGTAGAGATTGAACCACTTCGGCTCGGAAACAGAACAAACTCCATCTAAATTCGTCCACAATTTGTCTCTCAGCGCTAGTTCAGAGATTTCAGAGCATTTAAACACTGTTAGTCCACATATTTCAATAACTTTTGAACCTGTTGCTCACTCAACCATCTTCATACACTCTTCGATATATCTCGTAAGTATGTGTTGTTGTTAAAAATGTACTCTGAAAAGACCCTTTTCCAGATACATGGCGAAGTTCGAGACACCCTTTGTGATACTCCACAGTTACGAGCTGTGACGAGAATCGACTCACATGAGACATAATCTTTAAGATCCCTCACAAAGTGGGAAACACGCCAGTGCCCGCAACTCTTTGGAAGAATTAGAAGATATATACAAGCTTATTCAGGATACTCCGTGCTGAAAGCCGATTTATCGCACTCATCTCTGGGAGATACTAAAATACTACACTAAAACCAACACTAAAACAAACAACCGAGCATACCCACGTATTGGTGTATTGCCTTCGGGAAGGCGCGAGCTCCGTAATGTTGAGTAAAGGTAGTCGAAATTGTGCTTTCTTTTTACTGAATATTGTCACTTCCCTTTAGCGTAAGGTAATATTTAGACCACTTTGTTCGGTCCAAGCCTGTAGACTCTGTAGAGCTCCTTCAAGGATTTCAGTTAAATCGGAGGGGACGAGGGGAATCGAAAGAAAGCACAATTTCGACTACCTTTACTCAACATTACGGAGCTCGCGCCTTCCCGAAGGCAATACACCAATACGTGGGTATGCTCGGGCATATACTGTGTTCGGATGTTTTATAAAACCAAAACAAAGAGACACCTTATATTGTTTCGAAGTTTTAGAGGTTTTTCCCGGCGAAGACGGACGGACTGCAGAGTCGACAGAGTTTGTAAAGACGCGTTAATCTCACTCTACACAGTTGGACTCAATGTTCCCTTCGCTGTTGGAGCAAGCGTTTACTCAAAGAATGTAGAGGTCTTGAAGTATTTACTGTAGCCTAGATATCTCCTAGCATCATTTACAGCGGAGAGTTCCCTACAGTATTCGATAAGGTGGGCTTCGACGCAATTCGGACCATATGTAAACAAAGTGCTCAAAGCAACAACATTAGTGGATGTCATCAGCATCCAGACTGCAATCATTTTGATACCAACAGACTGTGTGCGCATCCGTGCCCTTCCATATATCCCGGAGCTCTTCCGTGTTTGAACATCAATCACAAGCATCACGATGCTTTCCACAGTGTCTTCTCTCTTAGGCGATCTCCAAGGATTCATGCCAGCAATGATATAAGCTTTTAAGTCTCATGTCTGACTTCAGAGTCGAAAATAGGTTCATTTACAGACTTCCTTCCACTGCTGTAATCAACAGATCAGGTATGTTATCACCACAATAGGACTCGTGTCACACTTATCCTCAACCACCAAAATCCCAAATTACATACATCACATGCAACTTACTCAGAGCACAACAAACTCAAGCTAGATTTTCTCTCAACCACTTCCCAGCAGGAATGAATTGACTCAGCTGATAGCAGAAATCATAAACTCTGATAAAATCCTGGAATCCATATTTGCGGCCACACACAAAGCGCTTCAAGTATACCAGTTCATCATCCGTTCCTAGTTGCTCTGTTCCTTTTTACCATACACTTCCTAACTCCTCTTGTCTCCATCAGACATATGTCAGACGTGATATCAACATCATTCTATGTATATACAACAGATGTTTGAGGCCGTAAACCGTCCTGAGTGTTTCATACCATATGGTGGCCTCGTAAGTAGTACATCACCATAAATTGAGTTCTAATCGCATAGTTTAGTTGAGCAAATTACGTATGTCTGTAAGCTTTTTGCATTAACTCCGTCGAGCATTAAGCTGTGCCTATTATCATGGGCGCTACCCAAGACATTTGACTTGCGCCAAAAACTTGAATCGGAAAGCGTCTTGCCTACAGTAGCTTTATCTATTACCCATGATAAAGCCCTCAGCAATTGATTATGGTCTGTGAAAGTAGTAAGACACAGTTTATGTTTTTTCCTATTCCTGAAGATCAGGAAGATGACAACGTATTCTTCAAAGCTTGCTGGTTGTATTCACTGTGAGGCATGCAACTTGAGTCTCTATACAACCGAAGCCAATCACGCCCTTAAAATACTTATTTCAGCTTATTTTAACTTAAAAAATCAACAGAAAACGTTGCTACGGGAACTTTGGTGCAACATTATTTCGCCGCCAAAAAAAAAAAGTTTAAAACAAATAATCTTGCCACACACTTCATTCGCATTTCGGATGACGTGCGTAACAGTTAGTTTAACTTTTAATTTCTTTCCGTTTTATATTTTATTGCATTTTTGCTGGCTTGCTTAGATATTTTTCAAAGTTTTCGTACAAAGTCCCTCATTGCCCGAGCAATTTATTTTCGTTTTGTATTTTCCTTGTAAAATTGTTGCTTGTTGTTGGCATGCTGTCTACATTTGTAATTTTTCTTTTTCCCTGAAAATAACACATTGTTGCTTGAGGGACAACACATACGGTGGGGGGCCAAGCACAACAACTTATGAATGCAACATTCACAGCCGCCGCAGGTTTGTACGTCATCCGGTCAATTGGAAGTTGTTCATTTGTGTGCGGTTTTGAAACGTGAGCATTTTCGAACGTGATTTATGTTGATTTTTGAATTTTGTAGTTTTTCAACATTTTGATGATGCAACTTGCGTTCGGGGCTGGCTAACGTGTGTGTGTGCTGCTGCTTGTTATGTTAAATCAAAAGTTAGTGCCGCCACTGGGTGTAATCATTCATGCCAATGATGAATGGGCAAATCGATGGCCTCGAGCGAGATTAACCCGTCAGTGCGCTGAATGACTGAGTGAAGTAGAGTAAATATTTGTTTGTATGTATTTGTACCAAAGTGTGTATTGCGTAATAATGATTTTTAGTGCATCCACTTTTGAACTTTGAAAAATTATGTAAACGTACTCTGAGGCAATGGCAGCAACAAATGTTGTTCACAAAAGTAAAGAATACGCAAAAAATGTTGTTTATTCGAATGCCCTCCCAGAAAAATTTGAACCTCTAAATCATTTTTTTCAAGCTCTTAAAATTCAAAGAAAATAAATATCTGTCAAAGTGGCGCGCGCCAAGTCATTCAATTAATTAAAAAAAAAAAATACAACATAGTTGTTTTCCTTCCTCGCATAATAAACCTAATTTTAGATTCACAGCACATTCTTTCAGATATTTATATTGTAACGAATTTACTCAAATTCCGCTTATTCAAAATCTTCTGCTAACGTTCGAATCGCTGAACTGTTGAATAAATAACTCCAATATTGAATAATGCAAAAATGGTCTTTATTAAAGTACTTCACAATAAATAATACTTCTATTGCTCGCCAGACAGCGTCTTAAATTAACTGATTGTCGTGCCTCTACTGTTGCTGCCTTTTATACTCTGTGATTTCCTCGTTGCATATTTCTATGCATTTTCAGAATTTACTTAGTTACTCCTATATAATTATAACTACAGATGCACGTGTATAGTTTCTCACATGCGCGTGTGTTTGTGAGCGACACTTCCACAATTATAATTGCATTCTTTTGGGAGCATATCAGATAAGATATCTGCATGTATTTGTGTGTCTCTTCTCCGCTGCGTGTATGTACATATGTGTAGACATAATGATTGAATTATTGATGTGCATACAAGTCACTGCTTAGCATCGGCTTAGAGATGATAGTATCCCTTAGTGCTGCTAATATTCGTTACAATATGCTTAATACACATGCCAGTGGTGCCTTTATTGCGCTTTAAAAATTCATGTAAACATACAGGTAAACGTCGCGAGAACGTATATTGTTAAGTTAACTGGAGCTCGGCTAGAAGTGGTTGAGGTAAAACCACAACAGAGGTAACTTTACCAGAAAGAAATAACGATTCAAGGTTAAAAGAAAAACAATTAGAAAAAAATAACGTCTGACTTTCTAAGAAGAGCTTTACAGCGAAGTTCTATCGGTATCTGTTTCAAAACTAATCGGTGAGTAGTCGATAACAAAACGATATTACGTCGATAACTTTTCTATCAAATCGTTAACTTTTTGGTAAGAAATCGATAATTTTCCGACAACAAATCTACAACTTTTCGATAAAAAAATCGATTACAACCCGATAAAAAATCGATAACTTTTTGGTAACAAACCCATAACTTGTTGATGACTTATCGATAAATTTCCGACCACCTTTCGATAGCATATATATAAGTTTTGATGACAAATCGGTAACTTATGTTTTTTCTAAGATATCGACAATGTTTCGATAAATAATCTATAACTTTTGGATACCAAATCGATTAATTTACGATAAAAACCCAATGAAAAGATATCAGTAACTCATTGATAACCTGGCTCTTGGACTGTTCAAGAGAAAAGTTCTCCGTAAGATTTATGAATCTGTGCGTAATGCCGGCTGAGAGTATCTAAAGAGGTATATATATCAATGACCTGTATGAGCTTTGTACAAATATGAAGAGAGTGTAGCATATATTCGCTGCCAGAGGTTTCGCTGGCTAAGTCAGGTTATGCGAATGGATGCAAACGTTACGCCCAAGGAAGTACTTCAATCGACACTGAGTTGGGAGAGCAGGTGGAAGAAGATTTGCGTTCTCTTGGTGCTCTCAATTTACGTTGGCGGTTGTCCGAAAATTAGGGATGAAGATCATTGATAACCTTTGGTAACGATAGCAAATTTTTAAATTCGATCACGAATCGATAAATTTTTCATATCATATCGATAAAGTGCCGCTATTGGTTATACTTCAAAAACAAATTGATAACTTTTTAATAACAAATCGATAACTTTTTGGTAAAGTATCGTTAGTTTCGAATAAGTAGTCGATAAATTGTAATAATATACAAGCCGAGTACTCGATTCAATAAAAAATCGATAATACATCAAAAACCTCTGTTAACGTTAGCAAATTTATAACACTTCGATAACACACTTATGTATAATAAACCTGTCCCTTCTTGCCTAGATTTACTGTTTGATTTCACTCATATCAACACTACTACGTACATATCCTCACATTAGGCTAAGGTATAGTGACTACATTTACTCTTACATTATGTATGCCCTCATACAGCATACAAATCCCACTCACTACCACCTCCACTTACTTTTTATAATCCACACACTCCATAACGTCAGAAAAGATGTTACCACATCAATGGAAAATTTATTGATTTCAAATTTACTATAAAAACTTATACAACCGATGAATGTAATAAAATTTATTTAAAATCGTGTGTAAATCGCACCTTAAACTAAAATCTCGATTCAACCTAGCTTTTCAGCAAAAATTCATATGCTTTAAGATACCATACGGAGTCAGCATGAAGCATTAAGGATCCGACCCACAAGTTTGTAGGAAAAAGTAAATGGTAACACGGCGGAAATTGGAAGAGGAGCTCATCGGAGGTATATCGCGCCTTGTATTTTTTGTATAATATGCTGGTTTGGTCACTACTGCTTTAAACTCATACGCATTTATTTTGTGAGATTTCTTTAAATTTATTGTAAATAAAAATTCCTCAACGGAATTTCCATGGTGCGAAATGTGCACGTATTTACGTTGGCGTAGCTCGTATGAGCTGAAATAACTTGTCTCACATGAACTTAATTGAAATGCAAAGTTTTTTTCTTGGACGTGGTCCAAATATACCAATATGTGCACAACATTAAAAATGCACATTAGGCTGCCACACTCGTCATGCAACAAAAAATATTTATTTTTCTGTTGGAAGTATAACATAAGACTTCTGAAAATTTATTTGTAAAACTATTGCTATTCTACATATAAGTTTAGCTAAAAGAGATGCTATAAAAAATCAGGGAGCACAAGTTACTCTAAATGTTAAATTGTTTTAAAGTATGTTCAACTTAGCATTTGACGCCTTTTTGACGAAGTGTTCAATATGACGGCACATTCGGTTTGCTATTTTCAATGTGTAATAGAAAGAGACGAATCATTTTAAGAAAATGTGACTTAGGTCCGGTTTTTCATTAGTTAGTTAAGTTTGCTTAAACTCAAGTAAATTTTAATCTTCAGTTAAACTACATGGCAGTTTTTCAGTAACAGTTTCACGCTGCCTTTTTGGTAGGCTTTTTTGTGTGGCAACAGCTGGTTTTTGTTTACAAAATAAAATGAAAAAATATTTCTCCAGCTTTAGAGAAATATTGACCTTGTTCTGATATTGATATTCAACATCATTCTCTACTTATTCTGAAACCTGATAGTTTTCAAGTTGATATCCAACATCATTCTCCAAGCAAAAAACAACCTTTGAGAAATTTTGTAAAATTTATAGTTCTCGCGTTAATCTCCTACGCCATTGTCAAATCATTCTCCGACCTTGCAGAGATAAGTTCTCAAAAGAATATCAAGCACATTTCTCCAGTTGATATACATTGGATATCGAGTTGAGATGGAGTTGAAAAAAAAATCTTCTGCAAGGTGTTACCACTACAGTCAACAGTCTTTTATTATGAGAAATTAACATCTGGTTTGTAGCAGTAATGAAGCATTATAAATCGAAAATAAATTTTACATGTTTTATTTTATTTTCGTGAAAATACTTGAAATCTTACATTTGAGTCCAATTATAGAACCACACTTGAGTACAAGTTGAGAACTATTTTTTTTCAGCTAGAGTAATAGCTTTTTCGCTTTACAAAAAATTCGCTTTTTTGCTGAAAACGCTATGATTCTCAAGTTGAGCCACCGTGCTGAAACAGCACTTGTGATTTTAGAAGTATGCTGTTCATCAATGGTCTCAAACCCAAATGATTGTTGGGTTTATACGACTCCATTGCGAATGAAAGCAAATAACGAATGGGTTAGCTAGAGTTTCACTCTGCTAGATCGGCCGCTTAATCTCAGCTTAATTTTCAATTAAAGTAGACTTAAAAACTGCAGAATGAGTTATAGCGTAGCTTAACTGACAAACTAAGTTGAACTTGCACTGAAAATCCGGGTCCTAAGCTAATTGTTTACCTTGTGACTTATTCTATGCACAATGTTGCCCACGTTTTCAAGTCGAAAGAAAAAGGGGTTTTTTGATGATAAGAATATGCGATTTTATAATATTATTAGCCGTGTTTTTTAACACGCGTTTATACGTTTACGCTTAAACTTTATATGGACTGCTAAGCGAGAAACTTTAAATACACCTCAGAAATTGCTGCGCATAAATTTTGTCCTACTAAATTTCAATACGCATTATACTCAGATGTAACTGAAATATGTGTCTTTGTTTCACCCTCTACACTAATTCTATGTATTCTATGTGTGTCCACAATTCATCGCAACTGATTCAGCTATATGTTATACCCTATGGCCATCAGAGCGTTGTATCTCCGCTTTTCGGTACACCCTGTTGCTGAAGCTAGTAGTTTAACCACAGCCGCTAGATGGGTCCTCTAAGTATTATCTTAGCGATGATAGGCGTTTTTTTAACGCGCAAACGAAACGTAATGTGATAAATTCAGTACAATGCACTATGGTCTGGCGAGCACTGTTTGCTGGCCAAAACTCGAGGAGTTATCCGATTGTTTTGAAAATTGGTATACATGGGGTTTCGAGGTTTTTAATTTCGAATCTGATGTCATAATTTTAAAATTCAAGATGGCGGATCCAATATGGCGACCAATTTTATTAATATATCCGTTTTATTCAAAATTTTGTATAAAGCCAGGGTTTTCGAAGTCTCTGATCACGAATATGATGTCAGAATTTCATCTTTCACCCAACTATATTTGGGTGATTCGAAATTTTTTTTTTAATTTAAAAGTTATTTTCAAAGAACACAGAACGATAAAAGAAACCAACCTGATGTTTTCCATGTTTTCTGTTAACTATTAACTTTAGTCATTTTAAGTACATCCATTAGTTTCCTAGTAACAATAATAATAACACTATCTTATACAGCTTTGAAAAGTTCAAATACTCAGTTTTGAAATCAAAAGATTGCGAAAATTATGAAAAAATTAAATATTATCAGATGTGCTTCAAATAAAACTTGTTTGGTTAGACATGATTTTCGATATTATTTGTATTTGGATTATATTTATACAATATTGTTTTAATTTATTCAAAACTACAAACATATTACAATAGAAAACTAGTAATCATACTAACAAAAATAATGCTGTAACATTTTAAATGATTTTCTATATCTCATTTTCTAACACTAAGCTATATAAAAGTGCATCGAAGTTTGGATCGATATCGAAATTCTCTAGATTGGGGCTCTCTTCGTCTTGCTCGTCTTCATTACTTGGTAAATAGTAATCCGCACTGCTCAGCAAGCATCTTACTTCTGCTGGAAGTTGCATACGTGCCTTTTTTTACCCGCCTGGAAAGACTTACGCTCGAAATCAGTGGATCTGACGTATCCAAGGCTCTGCAAAATACGTCGCCAAGGTTATTAACTTTTTTGCGAGCATGATGCTGCTTATCGAACTTATAAAGTTTGTGTCTACTCTCTGATGCATCTTCCCCAAAATATCCAACTGGAAGTATCATGCTCTTAATAATTTGTTTCGAGTGAATAAGAACTTTGTGTACGGTAGCTGTCAACGAGCACCAAGGATATTTTTGATACATGATTTCTGCTGTTCGGAAACAGAAAAGCTCAAAATTGTTTAAGTCTAGCGGAAGTTGGCACGACAAGCATGTCAGTATTATGTGTAAGTTATATATAAGCTCTTTGTCAACACCAGTGATTTCTGCAAATATTTCATTATTCAAAAAAGCGCGTCGTGATGTGTTCCCGTCGTTTGTATTTCCAAAGCCTCCAACTCTTTGTTTATCAACATGCAGTCCAAGTTTTTCCCAAAACAAGTCTTGAATTTTCTTTTTGTTTTCTGCAACTATGCGCTTATCTGCTTCATTGTGAATTTGCCACTTTTATACACCTTTTTTATAACTAAGATGAACAACGAATTCAAAAAACCTTATCCAGCAATGTAAAGGACTTATTCCATATCGTAAACTGCCGGGATTTGGCTTTAACTTATCTTACGAGGGGTCTGTTATTTTTAAAAAGTCTTTTGGAGTTGCACTGCATATCGGACAAGTTTGAGTTGACTTGGTTTCAGTTAATATATTTAAAACTTTTCCATCAATTGCTGCCAAATAAAACTTGCAATTTATTTGGAGTTTTTTCTGAGCATCTATTGTAATTAGGAGAGATTCCATTTCTTCGATTTCTTTTTTAATATTTTTATCTTCATTCAAGATAACCTCTCTTGTTTCTTTTATATATACTAGTTTTAGTGGTCGGCAGAATCTAGTGGATTGTGGTGTTCGATTTCACCATAAAATATTTCCAACTGCATCTTTTAATCATAAAGGTGTAAACGTGGTTCTCGCTACCAAGTGCTACGAAGTGTTCAATTGCGATGATATTGATGAGGGCGGAAAGTTCTGTTTAAAAAGCGAATGACCCGTGCTACTATCAAACCCGTAACCGATAGTTAAATCAGCGACTAAAAATTCCTCTTTTTTGGACTCCATGGTTGCAAGGATTACGTCCTTTTGTAACTCAACAATTCTTTCTGTTGTATGCCTTATTAACATGTGTAACGAAACTTTTGCATAATTTTCTGTTACAGTGATTATCGCCGGTCGGCATTCGCGTTTTTTGTTAAAAATCTCTTCATATTGTGGGTAAATGTCAGAATTTCGCCTATTATTTTCCAAGCGCATATTCATATACTGCTCCTTCGTGTAGTTATTGTCTAAAATGAAAGCTAAGGCTTCATTTCCAAACATCGGAATGGGAGATATTTCGTTAAATTTATTATCAACAACTTTTTTGAGTTTGGAAACATTTGTGGGATTTTGACAAACTGCCCTCAAAGTAGCAGCTAAATCAACAATACCCCTTTTTACCGCAGCCGTAGAAGTAGCACGAAGCATTAAACCTAGGTTGTTTTCTTGACTTTCTGCTAGCTTCGCAGCCTGTCTTCTTTGGGATCGGTCCGATTTTTCATTGAAAACAAGTGGTTTGCGACCCATTTTTGATATGGGGGTTAAAGAAAATGTTTTTGGTGTTTTTATTATAGCTTCCGTTTGAAGCCATCCAGCGTTTTTCCTCAAAAAAACTATAACATTTCTCCCATCTTTCACTCATTTGCAGGCATATAAGTCTTGATTTTCCTTCAGGTATCTGTCATATTCTTCAGTTGTATTTTGTTTAATTATGTTTTTTGACAGAAAGTTGAATACAGCGTTTCTTTTCTTATCATTTTTCACTGCTTCTTTCCAAACATCGGAAAGCACGGAAACACGCACGTAGAAGTTTTCTAAGAAGAAGGGCTTTTATTCAAAAAACGCAAAAAAGCGCAACGTAATAGTCAGCCCTCTAACTCAGAATTGCATGCATTTTATGCTCAAAGAAGTTTTAGGTCAGACAACCTCAGACTTTTTTTTATAGCTCTCCTTAACTAGAAGTATTATTATTATCATCATCATCATCATCATTTATTTAAGAGTTCGTTATTAGTAGAGAAAGATAACAGAATCTTTTATCGTACAACACAAAATTATTACAAGTCAAGTGAATCGTATTCATTTATACATATACATATATATAATAAATTTAACAAATTTTAAACAGAATAAATAGCTTAAGTATAAAAAGCATAGAAAAAGGAAGGTAAGAAGTCAGTAGAGGATAGGTTGCATTATGCTGATAGTTGGTTTATGTGTTATTAGAAAAAAAACTATAAAGATCACGTCTATAGTTGTTTTGGTTTAAAGAGTTTCTCACAGTAGACGGAATTGAGTTCCAGAGACGTATGGTGTTGACGAAGAACAGCCTAGCCAATGCCACATAATTAAAACTGGGTATATTCAGAGTACATGACCTGGTGGACCTATTAAACGCAAGTTTGTCATACAAGTATGGCAGAGACTTCGTTAAGATTAGTCTGAATAAAAATATGCAACTCCTTGCCCTTTGATACTCAGTTATGTGGCAACCTAATAGAAGAAATCTCCATGCAGATACATGGTCAAATTTGTGCAAGCCATACACATACCGAGTGACGTGGTTGAAAGCAACGTCCATTTTATGGGCAGAGCTCGAATCTAATGCATTGTATACCAACTCTGAGTATGCTATGATTGCCATAATCAGCTGTATGGCTAGCTTTCTCCTAATTTGAAAAGGAGTGTAGGGCGCGGACTGCCTCAGATTACGCAAAGTGCCATAAACTTTACCCATCACTGCGTTAATATGGTCGCTGCCTTTAAGACTGGAATTAATCACTATACCAAGATTCTTTACTTTATTGACGGTCTTCACGTTAGAGTTGCCAATAATTATTGCAGGTATTCGAAGGCTCTATATGTTTTTCTTAGCAATAGGTAGCATGTATGATTTTGAAACATTGAGACATAGGCCATTGTCATTCGCCCAACATAATATGGATGACAAATCACTATTTACTCGACAACATACGTCATATATATAAGTAAACTCACTAGACAAATACAACTGAATATCGTCAGCGTACGCATGCACATTAACAAATTTACACACATTAAACACATCGTTTATAAAGAGACTAAATAGCAAAGGACCAAGTATAGACCCTTGAGGAACACCAGCTGTTAATTCCTTTGGCTGCGATACATCAGCACCGTTGCTCACGAATTGTGGCCGGCCGAATAGGTAACTTTTTATCAAGTTGTAAGCGTTGCTACCGAATCTAAAGTATCGTTACAACTTGTAACATAACAATGAGTGGTTAACAGAGTCGAATGCCTTGGAAATGTCGAGTAAGCATAGAAGCGTTAGTTGGCCTTTGTCAAAGCGCCCACGTATGTCATCCAAAAAATTAAAAAAAATTATCATCAAAATTAGAGCCCTTTTTGAAAGGGATTTTATTTTTTATGCAGCAATCAATATTAATTGATTTTTCATTTAATCACAAATACTTACCTTGCTTATTGACCTCCATTAATTTTTTTTTAAATATATGCGCTATCTGAGGAATTATTAAACTTTTAAATACGAGGAAGCTGAAAAGGAACTTTTAATTTTTTTTTTTTCGAAATGCGAAATTTGACAGCTTAAATCTTTACTGCCAAATATTTAAATAAAAAACTAAGTATGCACTTTCTTAGTCTGAAGTATTATTTTTGTGAGGGTATAACAAAAAAATTGATATCGAATACTTTAGAAAATGACTTTTGGCCAGCAAACCCCGGTCGCCAGACCAATAGTGCAATGAACTGAATGCTTGGTGTTTAAATTTTGCATTGCATTTCTTAATTTCAGCCAAACATTTAGCAAGAATTCAAATGCGTTTATTTATATTTAAAATGTCTTCTGTAAATGTGAATGTTGACACATATATTCGATACGTTAAAGTACCGAAATAGAATTGTTTACCGATTTAAATATAGAATACCGAAAGATAAATGGTGTATCTAGTCAAATAAATCTTAAAGGTATTAGATAAAATTAAACAAGTAAAAGTGTCTAAGTTCGGGTGTAACCGAACATTATATACTCAGCGTGAGCTTCAATTGTACATTTCATTTCAGATAAATTACTTTTCTACATAACACGTGGCACCGCCCCTTTAAAAGAAAAATGTCACCCCATTTCTTCTTAAAATAAAACTTGTTAAGTGAAATATCATTGACACAAAGCTCTTTTTATACTCAGTTGAGCAGAGCTCACAGAGTATATTAAGTTTGATTGGATAACGGTTGGTTGTACATATATAAAGGAATCGAGATAGATATAGACTTCCATATATCAAAATAATCAGGATCGAAAAAAAATTTGATTGAGCCATGTCCGTCCGTCCGTCCGTCCGTCCGTCCGTCCGTCCGTTAACACGATAACTTGAGTAAATTTTGAGGTATCTTGATGAAATTTGGTATGTAGGTTCCTGAGCACTCATCTCAGATCGCTATTTAAAATGAACGATATCGGACTATAACCACGCCCACTTTTTCGATATCGAAAATTTCGAAAAACCGAAAAAATGCGATAATTCATTGCCAAAGACGGTTAAAGCGATGAAACTTGGTAGATGGGTTGACGTTATGACGCAGAATAGAAAATTAGTAAGATTTTGGACAATGGGCGTGGCACCGCCCACTTTTACAAGAAGGTAATTTAAAAGTTTTGCAAGCTGTAATTTGGCAGTCGTTGGAGATATCATGATGAAATTTGGCAGGAACGTTACTACTATTACTATATATGAGCTAAATAAAAATTATTAAAATTGGATGAAGAACACGCCCACTTTTTAAAAAAAAATTTTTTTAAATTCAAATTTTAACAAAAAATTTAATATCTTTACTATATATAAGTAAATTAAGTCAAAATTCAACTCCAGTAATGATATGATGCAACAAAATACAAAAATAAAAGAAAATTTCAAAATGGGCGTGGCTCCGCCCATTTTCATTTAGTTTGTCTAGAATACTTTTAATGCCATAAGTCGAACAAAAATTTACCAATCCTTCTCAAATTTGGTAGGAGCCTAGATTCTGTGACGGTAACTGTTCTCTGTGAAAATGGGCGATATCGGTGGAAGCCACGCCCAGTTTTTATACACAGTCCACCGTCTGTCCTTCCGCTCGGCCGTTAACACAATAACTTGAGCAAAAACCGATATATCTTTACTAAACTTAGCCCACGTACTTATCTGAACTCACTTTGTCTTGGTATAAAAAATGGCCGAAATCCGACCATAACCACGCCCACTTTATCGATATCGAAAATTACGAAAAATGAAAAAAATGCCATAATTCTATACCAACTACGAAAAAAGGGATGAAACATGGTAACTGGATTGGTTTATTGACGCAAAATATAACTTTGGAAAAAACGTTGTAAAATGGGTGTGACACCTACCATATTAAGTAGAAGAAAATGAAAAAGTTCTACAAGGCGAAATCAACAGCCCTTGGAATCTTGGCAGGAATACTGTTAGTGGTATTGCATATATAAATAAATTAGCAGTACCCGACAGATGATTTTCTGGATCACCTGGTCCACATTTTGGTCAATATCGCGAGAACGCCTTCACATATACATCTAAGGGCCACTCGCTTTTAAAACCCTCATTAATACTTTTAATTTGATATCCATATCGTACAAACACATTCTAGAGTCACCCTGGCCCACCCTAATGGCGATATCTCGAAAAGGCGTCCACCTATAGACCTAATGCCCACTCCCTCTTAAAATGCTCAGTAACAATTTTCGTTTGATACCCATATCGTACAAACATTCTACAGTCACCCCTGGCCCTCCCTAATGGCGATATCTCGGAAAGGCGTCCACCTATATACCTAATGTCCACTCCCTCTTAAAATGCTGAGTAACACCTTTCGTTTGATACCCATATCGTACAAACATTCTAGAGTCACCCCTGGCCCACCCTAATGGCGATATCTCGAAAAGGCGTCCACCTATAGACCTAATGCCCACTCCCTCTTAAAATGCTCAGTAACACCTTTCGTTTGATACCCATATCGTACAAACATTCTAGAGTCACCCCTGGCCCACCCTAATGGCGATATCTCGAAAAGGCGTCCACCTATAGACCTAATGCCCACTCCCTCTTAAAATGCTCAGTAACACCTTTCGTTTGATACCCATATCGTACAAACATTCTAGAGTCACCCTTGGTCCACCTTTATGGCGATATCTCGAAAAGGCGTCCACCTATAGAACTAAGAATTACTCCCTTTTAAAATACTCATTACCACCTTTCATTTGATACCCATATCGTACAAACATATTCTAGAGTCACCCTGGCCCACCCTAATGGCGATATCTCGAAAAGGCGTCCATCTATAGACCTAATGCCCACTCTCTCTTAAAATGCTCAGTAACACTTTTCGTTTGATACCCATATCGTACAAACATTCTAGAGTCACCCTTGGTCCACCTTTATGGCGATATCTCGAAAAGGCGTCCACCTATAGAACTAAGGATTACTCCCTTTTAAAATACTCATTACCACCTTTCATTTGATACCCATATCGTACAGAAACATTCTAGAGTCACCCCTGGCCCACCCTAATGGCGATATCTCGAAAAGGCGTCCACCTATAGACCTAATGCCCACTCCCTCATAAAATGCTCAGTAACACCTTTCGTTTGATACCCATATCGTACAAACATTCTAGAGTCACCCCTGGCCCACCCTAATGGCGATATCTCGAAAAGGCGTCCACCTATAGACCTAATGCCCACTCCCTCTTAAAATGCTCAGTAACACCTTTCGTTTGATACCCATATCGTACAAACATTCTAGGGTCACCCTTGGTCCACCTTTATGGCGATATCTCGAAAAGGCGTCCACCTATAGAACTAAGGATTACTCCCTTTTAAAATACTCATTACCATCTTTCATTTGATACCCATATCATACAAACACATTCTAGAGTCACCCCTTGCCCACCCTAATGGCGACATTTCGAAAAGGCGTCCACCTATAGACCTAATGCCCACTCCCTCTTAAAATGCTCAGTAACACCTTTCATTTGATTCCCATATCGTACAACTAGAGACACCCCTGGTCCACCTTTATGGCGATATCTCGAAACGGCGTCCACCTATGGAACTAAGGATCACTCCTTTTCAAAATACTCATTAACAGCTTTCATTTGATACCCATATCGTACAAACATATTCTAGAGTCACCCCTGGTCCACCTTTATGGCGATTTCTCGAAAAGGCGTTCACCTATAGAACTAAAGCCCATTCCCTTTTAAAATACTCATTATCACCTTTCATTTGATACCCATATCGTACAAACACATTCTAGAGTCAGCCCTGGTCCACCTTTATGGCGATATCCCTAAATGGCGTCCATCCATAGAACTATGGCCTACTCTCTCTTAAAATACTCTTTAATACCTTCCATTTGATACACATGCCATACAACCACATTCCAGGGTTACCCTAGGTTCATTTTCCTACATGGTGATTTCCCTTATTTTGTCTCCATAGCTCTCAACTGAGTATGTAATGTTCGGTTACACCCGAACTTAGCCTTCCTTACTTGTTTGATATAGCTTATTATTTCCGTTAACGACCCTTTTAAAAATCTTTTGTATAAAAGTGGGCGTGGTCTTTAACCGATCTCGTCCATTTTTACTAGAAGTATTTTCTGCTATAAGGAAAATATGTGTACCCAATTTTGTTACGATATGCTAATTTTTCTTCGAGTTATGGCTCCCGAAACATAGAAAATTGCTTAGTCATAAAAGGGGCGGTTCCACGTCCATTTTTTATGTTTTTCCTATTTATTGTTATAAATCCACTAGGTAAATGAAATACCATTGATATAAAGCTTTTTTTTGCAAAAATTTTGCTTATTTTATTCGTCCACGACCCTTTTAAAAATCTTCTATATAAAAGTGGGCGTGGTCCTTAACCGATTTGATTAATTTTTCTTCAAAGCATTCCTTATAGTAAAGGCAACCTCTTTGCCGAATTTTGTTACGATAGGTTTAACGATTTTTGATTTATAATTAATAAAAAAAAATAAAAAAAATTTATAATTAATAATATTTGTAAAATTGATGTTATCACAAGTGGGCTGTGCCTCGCCCGTTTTCAATTTGTTTTTCAAATTTTCATCAAGAGCCTCAATATCAGTTCATACGTCAAATTTCAACGTTCTAGATGTATTATTTACTAAATAATCAGGTTTTTTGTGTTTTATAAAATGTTATATATATAAAATGTGGGCGTGGTTATCATCCGATTTCACTCATTTTCAATACCAATCTATTCTGGGTCAAGATAAGCTCGTGTACCAAATTTGGTGAAGATATCTCCATATTTACTCAAGTTATCGTGTTAACGGACAGACGGACAGACGGACGGACATGGTTAAATCAAATTTTTTTTCGATACTGATGATTTTAATATATGGAAGTCTATATCTATCTCCATTCCTTTATACCTGTACAACCAACCGTTATCCAATCAAAGTTAATATACTCCGTGTGCAAAGCACGCTGAGTATAAAAAGGGCGTGAGTACCAAGTACTCGTGAAGCGCGTTGTGTGTTCATAGAGGTGTACGGTTAGAAAATTAATGTTTTCTAGCCCAGTTGTTGAACTGGAACCACAACAGCAATAACTATGCCAGACACAAATATTTTCTTACTCAGATTGCTATCTGGAATAATCGACATCGAAAAGTTATTGTATTATTATTGGTTTATTATCGATAGCGATTAATTATGGTCAAGTTATCGGTGCGTTGTCTTCTTGTTATCGCCGAGTGATCGGCTTCTTATCACGGGTTACAGATGTGTTATCGATTATATATTGAAGTTTTATCGTTATCTTTTCATAACAAACCTGTGACTCGTCGATAGCAAACCGATGAATCGACGATTACACTCTAACTCTTGCTAGCTCTCCTTGAAGAAACCGATTACTTTTCGATATCGGATCGATCACTTTACGATATCAAATTGATAAGAACAAAAAATCAATAGCTTATCGATAACTTTTCAACCGCAAAATAGATTATAAGCAACTCCTATAATTTTCGCTGACAAATCGACAACTTTTGACAATATTTTGATGAAAAACTTTTCGGCTACGAATTGATAACTTTTCGATAACATATCGATAACTCTTTGGTAATAAATCGATAGATTTTCTATAGTAAATCGATGACTTTTCGAGAGCATATCGAAATGTTTGATAAAAAATCGATAACTTTTCGATAACAAACCGGTAACTCGTCGATAAAAAAATCAATAACATTTGTTATCTATTGCTATTCACTGTTTTCAAATTTCCAGACATAAGTATAGTTAATTATTGCGCGCACACAATCTTCATTTCCTTGCCTTAAGACTTATTGCTAGTTAATTATTTATGCTACGTAGCTCAATAATTACCATTAATTCTTATTAATCAGTTAGTATGTATGTAAATTTATGAAGCCACGTGTGAAAAAATGTTTGATGCTTATAACAAATTTTTAAATTTAATATAACCAGTTGAGATAAATTGCATCTATACGGGAGGTATGAATTCTACATGCATGAAATGAAAAGTATGCGAAACTGTAATTTGTTGAATTGAAAACACATTTTATCATACAAAAAGTATGCATGCATATGTATTAGTGGAAAAGTAAGTAAGTAGGAAGAATTGTTGTTCAATTAATGGTCTATATAATCCAAGTTGATGGCTTCGAGTTGCGCCCACTCCCATCACATCAATGTTTTTGCTATTGTAACTACATGTAAAATATATATTCTTATTGATCAATGCAGGGATAATGCTTTCGTACGTATGAAATATACGTAAGGCTCTATACATGTTTTTGTTGTGCTTTTGTATGCATTCGGCATTAGTACATCCATATGCATACAGAAGTAGTACACAGGGAGTAGTCGAGTATGCATGCTACCTGTGAAACTACACGTGCCAAAAATAAAGAAACATGCAATTACTGGTATGCATACATAATAGCTCAATTCACGCCTCAAATATTGATGTTGTATGCATACATTTACAATTGTGTATTGAAGACAAAATCTGTAGGCGAACATACTTGTTTCAAATGAATATTCCTGCTGTCTTCTTAGTTGTTGTTGGAATCTTCCATGCATTTCATATATACTTTATTAAGTAAAGTTTAGTTTTTGTCATGCCCCGTGGGAAAGAGACATTCATTTAAATTGGCATTATTGTGGTTATTTATGCCCCAAAAGTGTGCTTCATGCTAATGAGCACATAGGAGAAGCCCGATTTTATTCAACAACAAAAAATCGCAAATGCTGAATGTGCTCCAGGGATCATTCTGAGCAACTTTCCTTCGCACACTAAGGGCATCATAAGACTGACTTCATCCTATTGATTTTTAAGAAAATGTTTGTTTAAATAAAATGGTAACTGTTAGCGACTTAAAACTACTATAGTACTAGGGTAGATTATCCTTGCCTAAACTTGAGTGAAAGAACTGCAATGATAAAGTAATCATTTGGCATTTATTTGTTTTTGTAAGTTTTCAACTAAAAAATTTATTTAAAATAATTCTTTCCAAGGGTAAGCCTGCGAGAAAAATAATGGACTGTCCTGTGCTAACCTTAAAAAACACACCATAGTGAGAAAACAATCTTTTTGCATTTTTTTGTGATTTTTATACTTAACATTTTTTTCGAAGGGTAGGCTAACCTTTGACAAACGAAGAACATAATCTTTATTTAAAAAGTCGTACTTTGGGGCGCCAGCTTCTCACAGCTTGAGAATTTTTTTACGTAACTTTTTTTTTCGAAAAAAGTTGGACTGCCCTTGAGCAAACCTTGGACAAACGAACTAAATAGTTTTTATTAAAAAACTCGCATTTCGGGATGCCAGCTTCATATAGCTTTAAGATATTGGGTTCCTCAATTTTTTTCCAACGATGAGCTAATGAAAAAAGGGTGGGCTGTCCTGAGCTAACCTTGAGCGGGCAGGTTTTTATAAAAAAAGTGGTATTTCGGGTTGTCAACTTCACGTAGCCCTATAAAACGGCGCGCACTAATCCGCATATACTCACATCATCCTAGCGATGGGCAAGAATAATCGGAAATCACGGCGGTTACTATTTTTATACAAGGATGGCGGCATTCCGACTGCAGCATAAAATATTTTCTCTGACATTCCCGTTAAGATTTGGGACATAATTTTTTAAAAGATGTAAGGAGAGATGACTTCGGCTTCAGTGGCTTCATTAACGGCAGGAAAATTCAAAAGGAAAGTCGGGATTCAAGTGGTTGTGAAGCGTAACACACAGGATATCCAATATAAAAGTAGCAACTTAACCTTTGTGTGGAGCATCCTTCTATGATAATGTTGACAATGATGACTACGCAATAATATTTAATACGTAGTATTTAGCTATGTAATGTGATGCCCAACGTGATGGCGAATCCAAGCATATGACGACTTTTACGATGCTCATTATTCCCTTATGGATAGATTGCGCAGATATGCAGGGTCAGGAACTAAGAAGTTTCGATGTGCTTAAATCAAATTGTTTCCACTATAGGCGCGCTAGTTCCTAAACGTGTTGAAATCCGAGCGTATTTGATTCAGAAGCCACAAAGGACTAAATCTATGTTTGGTTGTTTTTTTTTGTTATTGTAGCAATAAGGACACTCCCCGAAGGCCTTGGGGAGTGTTATCGATGTTGATGGTCGTTTTCCGGATGCAGATCCGATACGTTCCGGTAACAAGCACCATTAAGGTACCAGCCCGACCCTATCGGGAACGATTTAATATGACCACATGAGACCTTCAAGGCCATAAAGCCCTCCCACCCTCTAGATCCATGAGGACCTTGGGGTCGCCAAAGCCTCGGCTGTTAAAGTAACAGGATTCGTCACGGGTAGGAGAGGTTGCCAATTGGATTGGATGAAGAAGCTATATTTTGCGCTGGCAACAACCTTGAAAGGGCTGCACTACACAACCCCTTGAATCAATTTGTTATTTTAGTCGCCTCTTACGACAGGCATACCCGCACCGGGTATGTTCTAAGCCCCCTAACCCGCTGGTGGTCTGTATTTGGCTGCCGGCCATAGCAATGTTGAAGTGAATGATATCCCTAATGGAAGACATCATTAAGAGTGAGAAAGTGCAATATTGCTTGTGAAGAAATGTGGAGAAATTTAGTACCGATACAGGCGGACTCGGGGTTCATTATTAAATCCGCTCGCTTCTCTACTTCAGTCATGCGTGCTACATAAAAGTTACACACATACACTCATACATATATGTACATATGTATTTGCGCAACTTAACTACATTTTATCGATTTTCTCGCACTGGCAATTAATTTCGAAGAATTTTACGTTTGGACGAACTCAAACACTTTGGCTGAATAATTGAGTATTTAAAATTGAAAAACGATGTAGTAAGTAGGTAAATTGCTATGGGCAATGTTTAACAAATTACCGCCAATTGTATGCGTCTCTTTTGTCGTATCTCGCATCTCGGTCCTTTATTTTATTTTATTATTGTGTAACTTTGTCACTTTTGTTTGCATTGTTTAACCCATTTGCTTTATGAGTTGAGCGAGAAAATTAAGTCTGGGTATCCTAAGTTTTTGTATAAATACACGTTTTCTTATTTTTTGACTCAAAACAAGTGACTTCGGGGCTTTAATTTGGCTAAAAGCTGTTTAACAGAGGCAAAGCAATAAACTTTAAAAAACGCTGGTCTTGCTAACGGTATCTTTTTCATACCCCGGTATGGTTAGAGTGTTCTTGTAGCAAAGAGCTGAGTTGTTCGTCTCCTAACACATCTATCCTTAAAGCGTGAAACCTTGCCTCAGCGTAAATGAGAAGAAAATGCACAGCCATCTCGTCCTACCGAAGAAAGAAAGGGCAATTTAAGTGACCAGATTCCCTGATCCCAGCTATATGTGTTCGACCTTGTAAGCTCACCTATCAATAATTCTTTAAGCGGTCTGTATTTTGAAGCACTCAGTGAAAGCTGACAACTTCTAAAATGTATAACGTTATGAGTTTTTGACACGAAGCTTCCCAGTCTCTCTTGAATATTCACAAAGTTTCTAGCCGTAGATTAAATGGTCGAATTAGTGTGTTCTAGAACAAGAAATAGGCCAAGGAATACTTGCTCTTTTTCTTGTAGCAGTAATTCGCCCCATCCAACAGGTGCAAATTTTCATGGATATCCTCTAACAGAAGTCCGAGGATACTTGCAGCACCAACAGGTCTGGACCAAAGAGAGATAATTGTTAAAGACATTGGTTCCAATTAAAAAAGATTGTTGCGCGTCTGTCTGGGAGAGGTCTAGTTTTCTCCATATCGAGTTTCGGGTATTAAACTTCTGAGAATGAAGCTCGGCGGGCATAAATTGGCATAATACTCATGTGCGGCCTTCAGTCTCCATCTTTTTAAGCTGTTTCATCAAAAGCCTGAAAGAAATGTGTACCGGTTCGCTTCATAGCGCTTACTGAGATATTTCCTTAAGTTCTGGGAATGCGAGAACGTATCAATCAGTTGTTTCTTACCAAAAAAACTGGAGGAAATTTAAGAGAAAATATTTATTCAGTTTTTCATTTTTGTCCTCTGTGGGCAGTACTTTCTCCTCAGGTGATGGTAGTTCCGAGCGCAGTTTTCTGATAGACCTGCGAATTTTTTCAGTTTGATTCTTTTAAGCTCGACGAGCATAATCAGAGACGCGTAGCACATAAGCGGTTGGTCAATTGTTTTAAGCGTGAGTGGCAGAGTTTCTTTGTCTTTGCTCGAATTACCGACAACGAGAGAGTTGAGGATTTTGCTGCCGCACTCCGCACCTTAGCTGCAATTGCGGCTGAATGCTCATGGAAATGTTGGCCACTATTTATATTGAATCCAGTATATTTAGGAGCAAACGAAAAATCAGTAGCCATCGACGTGGATGCCTAATAGCTGGAGGCTAGAGATATAGTATTTGATTTAAAAGCATAGCTCATCTATGGCAGATTCAGGAATACTATCGCGTTGTCATAGGGATAGGAAACAGTGGTGACTCCCTCCGGTAGGGAAGGGAGCTTTGAGATGTGGAGTAAATATAAATGGAGTAAGAAAATCACTCTGGGAAGTACCCTTTGTCGACCAGTCACCTAAATAATTCGTGTACCACCTTTTAAGACCAGATAGATATTACAACCTTCTATGCCTCCAAGTAACATGCCGTGGTTTAACGCGTCAAAAGCGTTTACAGGTCTAGCGCAACAAGCATTGTCCTGTGGTGGGGTTCTTCATTCAGGTAAGCAACTGTCGGCTTCCCCGAAACTTCTGTGCTGCCTATTTTCCGAGGTACATACATTGCTGAACCAGTTTCAAAGTACCTAGATCTTTCCAATGCGTTTTAGTGCAGTGGCTGTTGCTTCAAGTGCTTAAACCACCGACCCTCCATTTGCTCCCTACAATTTAGTCAACGGCTTTGAAAATTAGAAGAGCTCGGTTGGGAAGACCGTAATATACTTAAATCAGTTTTGGAGCCGCAGCTAGTATCCTCTATTTTCAACCTGCGTTTTATAGGACTGTTTTATGTCATACAAACCAACCTCCAAACTTATACCAGTTCCTGCCGGGTATTGAAAATATATATTTGCATTTATCGATCGTTTTGTAAAAAATCAGGGTCATTATACCATTAATGCAGTTAGTTAGATTTCTTTTTGTATGAACATATATCTACACATTAATATTGTATGTATTGCTGTGCATGCACAAACCCCAATGAACTCTGACTAAGAGACCCACCTACAATTTACGGCTCGTATAGTTGATGAGTCGACGTGTGTAAGTAAACATAATAACACCGGATCAGATACTAAAGCGGATACTATGACTAAAAAAAAGCAACAATAAAATTAAGTAAACATCAATTTGAACGACTGGCTTATGGATGTTTGGTTAGTTGGTAGACCCTTGCGGTTGTGAATGCCGCCGCCGCCAGCCAACAATACAAAATTCCAATGCAGAAGCAGCCTGAAAAAAGCCAAAGGCGGCAGGTCATTTAGTTTGACTGTATGAGTCAAACAGTCAGCAAAATGCTGTATAATGAGCCAAAAGCACGCTCAAATAATAAACCAGTGGCGCTGCTGGTAGCTGCGTTGCGATAATCGGGCGTGCCACTGATGGCTATAAGCAGTTGTAGGAACAGAAGGTAAATCAACTAAGTATCACACTCTTCGTCGAATATGCGTCAGCAGTGTAATTGGAGTTTGAAATGCGCTTGTGCGGTTGGTGGCGCGTGTGCTGGACTCGCACCTAAATGATGCACAATAAAGTGTGTGAGATGTATTTTAAGAAAAGTGCGATTTTTCAATTTTAATGCCTTCTGGCACTCGCTCTACGTGCCAAGACGGCGAAGAAACATTTTCAATGTACGAAATTTGTTTTGGATAATGCAAAGCAGCAGACCTCCATTGTCATATTGCAGTGGGTGATCATTGGGGAGGGTCGTTTTTTTTTTCAAAATGCTCAACGGACTATTTCGACCAAATTTGCTGTGTTGATTTTGGGTGTAAGACCAAATTTGCTAGCGGTAAGGTAAGTGCAAGCGTATTGTTCGATGGCTGAATACAGATTGTGAGTGTAGGGTAAGTGTAGGCATTATTTAAAGATATGTGGGAATGGTGTGATTGATATATTGGGGAATCTGCAATGTACATACGTGTAGGATAATGTGGAAGTGGTGGAAGGAGGGGATATGAAAGGCAAGGTAAAAAGAAAAAGAGTGCAGAGCAAAGTAAGAATGAGACACTAAAACCCAGACCGGACAATTTATCGATTTAGGATCCATTTGTTATCGAAGTGCTATACATTTGTTACACGTGACAAAAGTTATCAATAAGTTATCGGTTTTAAATGACGGTTTATTATCGCTTTTCTATAGATTTAATATCGAAAACCATTTAGATTTTTTTATTGAATAGTTATCGATTTGTTATCCACGAGTTATCGATTTGTGGTCGGGGTTAAATTATAAATTTGTTATCGACAACCTTTATTGTGGGTTTTTAATGAGGGATCTATCGACTTTTTTTATTGAATACTCATTGATTTGCAATCGGAGACTTGCCAGTTTGTTATCGTTTGTCTACCGACGAGTTATCGGTTATTTTTATTGAATATTTTTCGATTTGTTATTGGAGACTTAGCGATTTGTTATCGACGAGTTATCGGTTTGGTGTAGAAGCCGTCATTGTGTGGTGTTATCGTGCTTTATCTACCACACCGAAGAACGTGGGTTCAAGTCCCGGGCAAAGCAACATGAAAAATTTAGAAACAATTTTTGGGTCCTCCTTGGATTAATTAAAACTTCGTTTTTCGCTTAAACACCAACGGCCAAATAGCTCTTATATAAAATAACCCAAACATAATAAGCTTTGGCCCATCAAACAACGGAATTTAGAAACAATTGTTTCTATAAGAAAAAATATTTTTCAGTGATTTGGCAAACACTATAAGTGTACTTTGCTATGAAAATTTTCTCAAGGAAAACTTATCTGCCTTGCATATGTCTTTTGGGGTCGGCGTTAAACATCTAGGTCACGACCGCCAATTTTTAGGAAAAATCGTAAGAAGCACGACGCAAATTGGAAGAGAAGCTCTGCCTAAAATCTCTTCGGAGGTTATTGCGCCTTGTATATTATATAAAGAAGTTATTGGTGTCTTATCTAAGAGTTATTGATTTGCTATCAAACAGATAACGCTAACACTTTGATAAATATATTTAACCTCAACGATCGAGACAACATTTTGGTAAGATCCTTTACGAATCCCAATGAATATTATACTGTTTTAGACCATTTATCGGTTAAAGCTGTTTTTCAAACCTTTTTTCACTTTAATAGAAACATCTCGTTTTAGCACTGCCTCTTTTAATTTTATTAGGTTTACAATTTTTTTTACAAATTTTTTTAAAACAAAACCAAAAAGTTTTAACACGATCTAGGAATAAAGCTTGTAGGAATGTCTTGTTTTGAAACAAAATCAAAAAGTATAAAAAATCCAAAAATAGGAACATGTATAACCTTCTCGTTTAAAAAAACCCCCTTAAAGCTTTAACTTACCGCAGAAATCATAAAAAGAACAAATTGTTTGTGATAAGCGCTGAATAAAACCTCAAAATAGTTTTTAAAGAAAAACAAAAAAATTTTAAAAAATATAAAAATAGAAACTTAAGAAATGTCTGGTTTTAAAGCAAAACCTTGAAGTTTTAAGTGTTAAAGAGATGTGATACCTTAGTTAGTAGAGCACACACTTCCGATGCTGAGAACTTGCACTCGAAATTTAATGAAACAATCAGTTTAATATCTTAAACTGGTTATTGAATAAAACCTAAAAGTTTAAAAAAATTTTGAATATAAACTTCTGGTAACTTATGGTTTTAAAACAAAACCTTGAAGTTTTAAGTGTTGTATTATTATTTGTTATACTTTTGTGATACCTCAGTATTACACTGTTAGAACCATTTAACGGTTAAAGAAGTTTTTCAAAGTTATTTCCACATTAATGGAAACCTCAAGTTTCACTACTACCTATATCCTAAAATTGTTTTAAAACAAAACCAAAATATTTTAAAAAGGCCTAGAAATAAAGCTTGAACGAATGTCTGGTTTTGAAACAAAATAAAAAATCTAAAAACAGGAACATGTATAAACTTCTGGTTAAAAAAAACTTTTAAGTTTTAACTTACCGCAGAAACCATGAAAAAAAAAATTCATTCAAAATGTGTTTAAACAAAAACGAAAAAGTTAAAAAAAATAGAAACACGTTTTTTCTCTAATATCAATAAAAATAGAAACTGGAAAATTTTCTGGTTTTAAAACAAAACCTTGACGTTTTAAGCGCTATAGAGATGTGATATCTTAGTAAGTGGAGCATACAGTTTCAATCCTGAGAAATTGCACTCGAAATTTAACGAAACAATAAGTCTAATATCTCAAACTGGGTTTTGAATAAAACCTAAAAGTTTTTAAAAAATCTTAAAATATAAACTTGGTGACTTCTGGTTTAAAAACAAAAACTTGAGGTTTTAAGTAGTATAGTATTATTTGTTATACTTTTGTGATACCTCAGTAAGTTCAGCACTCGACTCTAATCCAAATCACTCTGACTCGAAACCTACCACCGGATCACACTTTATATTTTTTCTTAATAGAGGAGAAGACTTTTCTAGTTTAAAATAGAGACCAAGCTCTGCGCACTAGTTTCACGAAATCTAGTAAAAATCTAAATTTTTAACGAAACAAATATATTTTCCTCTCATACTCCGACGCACCACCCTAATACGGATACGGCTTCGCAAAATTGTTTTCGCATCTGACAAACCAATATGTTGACAGCTCTATGCGCTTCCAAAGTGTATATCAAATGTAATCATTTCAATTTTGAATTTGCTTGGTGAATACATTCATATATGTATGTACGAATATATTTTTAAGATTTATTTTATTTTATAGCATAAAAGCGATGGTTAAAAGCATTACACCCAAAAGCTGAGCGTGGGCAATAAATTTATGATGACTGCATGCAGGCAAAAGTTTATCAATTCTTTATTTTATTTACTACTTTTATTATTACATATTTAAGTTTAAATGTTGTTACCGCGATATTTATTTATGTATGCAATTTTGTATATTTTATACAGTTATATTGAAATGCACTTTATGTTTGTATGTATATGGCATGTAAGTTTCAACACTGCATGGTTGGCCATCCATTGAGTTATGATGCAGCTTAAATTGCTTGGTAGGCGTCAAGCGGTTGCTGACGGTCAGCTCCTTTGCGGCAATAATACATTCGTATTTATTTTTGTATATTCGTTGCCTTGTGATCAATTTATTCCATTTCAATTCATTTTTATACTCAGTTGAGCAGAGCTCACAGAGTATATTAACTTTGATTGGATACGGTTGGTTGTACAGTTATAAAGGAATCGAGATAGATATAGACTTCCATATATCAAAATCATCAGTATCGAAAACAAATTTGATTGAGCCCTGTCCGTCCGTCCGTCCGTCCGTCCGTGTGTCCATTAACAAGATAACTTGAGTAAATTTTGAGGTATCTTGACGAAATTTGGTATGTAGGTTCCTGGGCAATCATCTCAGATCGCTATTTAAAATTAACGATATCGGACTATAACCACGCCCACTTTTTCGATATCGAAAATTTCGAAAAACCGAAAAAGTTCGATAATTCATTACGAAAGACGAATAATGCGATAAAACTTGGTAGGTGAGTTGAACTTATGACGCAAAATAGAAAATTAGTAAAAGTTTGGACAATGGGCGTGGCAACGCCCACTTTTAAAAGAAGGTAATTTAAAAGTTTTGCAAGCTGAAATTTGGCAGAAACGTTACTCCTATTACTGTATGTATGCTTAATAAACACTAGCAAACATTTTTTTTTTAAGTCAAATTTTAACAAAAAATTTAATATCTCTTTAGTATATAAGTCAATTATGTCAACATTCAACTCCAGTAATGATATGGTGCAACAAAATACAAAAATAAAAGAAAATTTCAAAATGGACGTGGTTCCGCCCTTTTTCATTTAATTCGTCTAGGATACTTTTAATGCCATAAGTCGAACAAAAATTTACCAATCCTTGTGAAATTTGGTAGAGGCTTAGATTCTAGGACGATAACTGTTTTCTGTGAAAAAGGGCAAAATCGGTTGAAGTCACGCCCAGTTCTTATACACAGTCGACCGTCTGTCCTTCCGCTCGGCCTTTAACTCGATAACTTGAGCAAAAATCGATATATCTTTACTAAACTAAGTTCACGTACTTATCTAAACTCACTGTGTATTGGTATAAAAAATGGCCGAAATACGACTATGACCACGCCCACTTTTTCGATATCGAAAATTACGAAATATGAAAAAAATGCCATAATTCTATACCAAATACGAAAAAAGGGATGAAACATGGTAATTGGATTTGTTTATTGACGCAAAATATAACTTTAGAAAAAAACTGTGTAAAATGTGTGTGACACCTACAATATTAAGTAGAAGAAAATGAAAAAGTGTTGCAGGGCGAAATCAAAAGCCCTTGGAATCTTGGCAGGAATACTGTTCGTGGTATTACATATATAAATAAATTAGCGGTACCCGACAGATGATGTTCTGGGTCACCCTAGACAACATTTTGGTCGATATCTCGAAAACGCCTTCACATATACAATTACCACCACTCCCTTTTAAAACCCTCATTAACACCTTTCATTTGATACCAATATCGTACAAACAAATTCTAGAGTCACCGCTGGTCCACCTTTATGGTGATATCTCGAAAAGGCGTCCACCTATAGAACTATGGCTTATTTCTTCTTAAAATAATCTTTAATATCTTCCATTTGGTAGGTTCCTACATGGTGATATTCCCTTATTTTGTCTCCATAGCTCTCAGCTGAGTATGTAATGTTCGGTTACACCCGAACTTTTCCTTCCTTACTTGTTTTTATTACTTTTTCGTTGTGATTTTTTATGCTTCTTGTTTTTTTGGGGGACTGGACAATAAGCGTTTTAATACTACAAGCCTGCTACGCAAAGTTTATAAGATCATCGAATCGAACCAACTAATTATCTATTTAGTTTTAAGTCACCTCACAACTAGTTGAGATCTGTAGTCTAATTAAGCAGTTTGTTTTTCCGAAGCAGCAATAGTAGTGCATTTTGAGAAGATATTCAAAGATGGCCAAATTCTAGATAATCCTGGAAAGAAATACTCGGCTCAGATGGCATGGCCATGGCTTTTTACCCTGGCGAAATAAATTGAAAATAGAATACCTGCTGCGCGTTTTTTAAAACCGTAAACTTCATACTCTTTACAGATTTGAAGTAAGATTTGTCCTACATTTGATAATTTTTGGACTAGTTTGATCTAAGTCAGAAAAGTATAGTTAGACACCAATATTATTATGTTCTAACCAGTTCTGTTTTCCACTACTTCACTAAAGGGGCGATGCATACATATCAAGTTAAGGTCGGTCATTCAAGGGGAACTGCTGTCAACCAAAATGCAAGTAGGCCATTTATTTAGTTAAATGCACTTAAAATTTGTTTTTCTTTCAATTCTCCTTTCAATGCCAACTGTCAAGACAATGCTTTAAATGGTATTCGTAGCAATATACAAACATATATTTTTTTACCTATTTAATTACATGCGATAGCCTCGATCGCAGCTACTCATGTACTTCGTATAGGCAAAATCTCAAAAGCTACTGCTGCTTGGTTTAAATTTTAAGCCACAGAAGCAGTTAGAAAGCAAAGAAAAAATCCGTGAGTACCAAGAGCTCGTTGAGCTTCATATGTTGACAAACGTCTATAAAACTAATGTTTTTAAGATCGCTGGTTTGTTTTTAAGTTAACTAAAACTCGCCCAGGGGTTGAAGTGAAACCAAACCAGATGTAACTTTAGCAAAAGCAAACATTTTCAGAGTTTTTGAGAATAAATTCGTCGGCTGCGTATCGGTAACCACTGATGCCGAGAAATTACTCGCCAAGTTGTCGCCTTCTCATTGTTCTTTTATCGGCTTGTCGTCGACGGATTACAGATGTGTCATCGACTTTATATTGCAGTTTTATCGGTGTTTGGTGTATAACAAAGCGATGAATCGCCGACAACAACCGATAACTTTCCCACAACAAATCAGAGACAAGTCGATAATTTTATTGTTAAAGTAGCGGTAAGTTTTCAAAACTTTTCGGTAAATAATCGGGTATCGATAACTTTTCGACAATGAAACGATAACTTTTTGATAAGTTATCTCGTCTATAAAAAATGGTGCTTAATTGATAACATATCGATAATTTTTTGATAGTAAGTCGATACATTTTGATGGAAAATCGATAAATTTTTGATAGATTATCTCGTCTATAAAAAATTGGCAGCTCATTGATAACTTTTCTTATCGATAGCAAACTCATAACACATCTTTGATAAAAAATGCCCATGGCGACCACTGTTGCTGTTCTTTCCCCTATTTTCTTTTCCTTTCTAAAATATACGAGACACGTCTTTTCAATTCAGCGATAATAATTCAAGTGTTTTATTTCATAAACATATATATACACATATCTATACAATTTTGACAGTTCAGCGTTGCCAGAATTACAACTTCCCCTTTTTATTTTTAAAATCTACAGATTGGTAAAAACGAACTGGAATTGGTCGTCTTGCGCTCTTGCGCTTGGGAGTATTCTCCATCAATGGTTTGTCTTCCTCAACTTTTGCTGAACCTTTATGGTCATTATCATTTTTGTATACATCATTATTGGAATCGTTTTGTGCATTTATATTTTCTTCTAAAACTACAAACCGTTCTGAAACTTTCTTTTTTCGTAGATGGTTAACATGTACATAACGAATTTGATTATTTACTATTATTAGATATCTTAAATCAGATATCTTTTTTTAACTACAGCTGGTAACCATTTGACAAATTCTTTAAAATGATTTAAGTAATATACATTTTCGCCTTCTTGATAATTCAACCTCGGTTGTTTGTTTCTATCAATGGGCTTAGTAATAACATTTTTTCTTAAGTTAGATTGTTTACAATCTTTCTGTTTTGAATCAACAACTTTCTCACTTTTTAACAAATCTAATACAATTCTAGGTTTGTATGCGAATAACATTGATGACGGTGACTGACCGGTAGCTGTTGTCGGCGTGTTACGATAGTAAAGCAAAAATTTCTTTACTTTGTGTGCCATGGACAAAGAATTTGTTTTAGTCAAGCAATATTTTTTGAATACAGTTTTGACTGTCCTAACACAACGTTCTGCTAATCCGTTAGACTCGGGATGATATGGCGGGCTTTTATATACGTTAATACCATTTCTTTTACAAAAACTATTGAATTCAAAACTTTGAAAGGGTGGACCATTATCGCTAACAATATTTTTTGGATAACCGAAATGTTCGAAAACATTGACCAATTGTTCTATTACGTGAGATGCAGTAGTTGAACTCATAATTTTAATTGCACAAAATTTAGTATATGAGTCTACAATTAACAAAGATTTTTTACCGGCAAAATCGAAAAAATCAATATGGATTCTCTCAAATGGAAATGTCGACTTTTTCATTGTGTCTCAGTTTTGGGTTTGTTTGGTGTTCTTGTTTGTTAACATACTTCGCAGTCGTTGACATAATTTTCTATGTCCTTATCGCAATTATTCCACCAAACGTATGATCTTGCTACCATTTTCATTCGAGTAATACCCATGTGTCTTTCATGAAGCAATTTTAAAACACGATTTTGCAATTCCTTAGGGACAACTACTCTCGAAAAGTAAAATAGACAATTATCTTCAATTGACAACTTCTCTCTATTGACAAAGTACTTTTTAAATTTTTCCTCAACTTCAATTGGCCATTTCTCTTTAACGAATGAGTAAATATACGATAATATTGGATCAAGCTTTGTTTGTGTAGCAATTTCATTTAAATCCAAAGGCAAATCATTTGAGATACTTAAAAAGTTAAACGAAATATTTTTGATTCTTGTTTGTTCTTTTTCCAATGGTAGACGGGACAATGCATCCATATGGGACATTTGTGTAGCACTTTTGTGTTTGATTTCGTATTGATACATAGACAATTCAACTGACCAACGTTGCAAGCGTGCAGCTGGAACCGCGCTATTAGACTTTTTAGGACTGAAAATTTCTTTTATGACTGAATTATCTGTAAAAATTGTAAAGGGTTGTCCAAATAGGTACTTATGAAACTTTCTCACGGCAAAAATTATAGCTAGCCCTTCACGGTGTACTTGTGAATAATTTCGTTCAGCCGGCGATAGCATGGACGAAACAAACAAAACTGGATGTTCCCTACCATGTACAATGTGCGAGAAGACTGCTCCCACTCCATAAGGGCTTGCGTCAGTTGCGACAATAATGGGTTTCTTTGGGTCATAAATTTCCAATGCATTGCTTTCAACTATGAATTTTTTACTTTTTTCGAATACTCTCTGACAGTCATCATTCCAATTGAATGGTTTTTCTTTTCGTAGCAATTCATACAGAACACTCAGTTCAGTAGACATATTTTGAACAAATTTTCTGTAATAGTTTACAAGACCCAAGTATGACTGTAGTTGTTGCACATTAGTTGGTGCTGGTGCATTAACAATGGCTCTAACTTTATTTGGATTTGGTTTCACTCCATTATCTGTTAAACAGTGACCCAAATACTCTACCGACTTTTTTAAAAATTTACTTTTTTCAATATTAATTTTAACATTGAATTGAGATAAACGAGTACACAGCGCGTAAACATTATCAGTGGCTTGTTGCAGATCTAAACCTCCAATAATTATATCGTCTTGAAATGCTCTAACAAATGGCATGCCCTTTAATATTTGGTCCATGACGGACTGAAATATCAATGCAGCACAATTAATACCAAATGTTAAACGTTTATATGCATATAAGCCATTTTGAGTATTTACGACAAGAATATTTTTGGAATTATTAGACAATTTTAATTGTTGATATGCGCCTTTCAAATCAATAACAGAAAAAAATTAGCAATTTGCAAAATCGGCGAATATATCGTCAACTAAAGGTAATGGATAATGGGAAAATTCTAGACACTTATTTAATGACGCTTTTCCATCGAGACAAATCCGTATTTCACCGTTCGATTTTGCAACAATCGCGATAGGACTGGCCCATTGGCTATATTGAATAGGCTCTAACATTTCTTCTTTACATAAGCGATCAAGTTCTAAACTTACTTTATCACGTAATTTAAAAGGAACAGAGTACGCGGCATGAAAAACTGGTGTCTTATTTTCTTTTAAGACTAAATCTACTTCAAAGTTTTTTATAACTTCATTCATTTTTTCATCAACAATGTTGGGATATCTATTCTTAATATCTTCAAATATATCATTTTCTACAATTGATTTGATAACTATTTTGCTTTCAAACCTACCACGCCATCCATGGAATAATTTATCTAGCCATGGTCTGCCCATCAATGCTTTAAAATTTTTGCCTATGTCAACAACTGACAACTTGAGCTTCACAACAACGTCACGGTGAGTCACCTCAGCAATAAATAATCCACATTCTATAATTGTTTGCCCTGAAAAGGTAATTAAATTATTTTTAGACTTGACTAATTTAATATTATGAAATTTTTCATTGAACTCCTCTTTTGACATGACGGAAGTGCAAGCTCCACTATCTACTTCCATTTTTACCAGAATGTTGTTGATTTTTACACCAATACAGCATGCCTCATTGACATCGTTGATATTATTGATGTTCTTTATCGACTCGGTTGATGTACAAACTTTTGAAGTGTGACCCTTACGTTTGCACTTGAAACATTCCCAATTGACTGCAGGGCATTTCTTTTCGTCGTGTTTCCTTCCACACCGTTTGCATTTATTAAACTTTTGCGCTTGACTGTCATAAGACTTTTTTGATTTTTGTGTTTGCTTCTGACCTTTGAGCTTACTATCTGACTTAACAGAAAAGTTTTTTTCTTTATTGGTGTTAGTGTCATTTTTTAGACTATTGACTACCTTCGAACGCATTTCGATTTGACCTTTCTTTGTTAACTCCAATTGAAGGGCTATTTCACATGCTTTATCGAAATTGGAGGTTAGGTCATCCATAAGTTTTTGTTGGATTCTTTCACTTTTAAGACCTCTAATTAGCTAATCTAATAACTCTTCATTCAAATGCTTTTGTTGTAAATATGGAACGTCTTTAGCATGTTCGGTTGTGATAAAATCGCCAACTCACATTCCTGAGACAAAAACTTTAACCTCACAATATAATCGGAAATGGTCTCACCTTCTTCTTGCATGGCGTTGTAAAATTTGTAACTTTCTGAACGCTTGTTTCTTTTAGGTTGATAATAGTCAGTCAAAACTTTCATCAATTCTGCATACGTTTTTTGACTTGGCAATTGAGGCGTTGCTAGTTTTTGAAACAGTTCATAGACTTCTTCACCGCACATAGTGATGAACAATCGTGCTTTTAGTTGCTCTGAAACCGAATTGCAGACAAAGAATTGGTCCATCCTGTCCTTATAGCCAGGAAAGTCCCCACCGGGAATGAATGGTTCTACCATTCCAATAAAGTTATTCGACATTTTGATATGACTACTATGATTTAAGGTTATGTCACTGACACGTTCTTCTTTGCATTCGTCTGAAGGCAATTGACTTGAACTTCCACTGTTATCACACTCTTTGTTTGGTGATGATTGTTCACTTTTTTTAATGCCCAATCGTTGATCAAAAGTAAACTATAAATTTGCACAAAATGGGTTTTCCCTCGTCGCCATAAAATATACGAGGCACGTCTTTTCAATTCAGCCTTAATAATTCAAGTGTTTTATTTCATAAACATATATATACACATATCTATACAATTTTGACAGTTCAGCGTTGCCAGAATATATTACACTTTCCTTTCCTTTAATTTTCTCTCCTTCCCTTTCCTTTGCTTTCTTCTTATTTCCTTTCCTTTCCTTTTTATTTTTTTTTTCTATTCTTTTGTCTTTTCTTTACTTTCCTTGTCTGGACTTGCACGGTCAGTGCAGCGACTAAGTAAATATCAAGAAGCTCTGGAGCTTAACGAGTGTTATGAGAATCTCGAGAGAATACCTGTACATGATTTTCAACACATTACAGCCCCGTGTTTGGGCCCACGCCCTTCCCGCTTGGTCGATCATGTGCAACTCTCGCCTTCTCTTGATCTCACCTAATCTGATTGGAATGGCTAGTTCATCCGCTTTTGCATTCCCATCTATTCCCATATGTCCTGGGCCCGAATCATAAATGTATGCTTCTCCCTATCCCGGCTCTTTCCAGGGATTGCTTACACTCCAACACACTTCTAGTTGATGTGCTATGCGAGATTATTGTCTTAACTGCTGCTTGGTTGTCTATATAAAAGTTGACATGGCTGCAGTTTAAGCTATTTTCTTCGAGTGTTTCTACTGCGGGTTTCCTTGTTTTAAGAAAATTTGCTTTGATTTGAGACAGAAATCCCTATGAAGAGACTCCCTTTAAAAGCAAAAAGGTTGATATCAAATTCAATCCCTTAAAATATTAAAAGTTGTCTTCCGAATCAACTACTTAAACCCGGATTAGCGTGCACCCTGTCAAGCGTATCAGAGCCTACATCTGCATAGAAATGGATATTAAAAAAATATGCGTACAAAATTTCTACGCTTTCTATTGGATATAAAAAATATTTCCGCGTATTATTATACTTAAATTTTTTTTAATGTGAGTTGATTGAGGAAGCGTCTACAAGGAGAAAACTAGTATAAACACATTCCAAATACGTTGTTTTCTACAACATTTGTGTCGCATTTTTAAATAAATTCATGCCCATAAAAATGTAATGTATATTCACTTAATATTTTTAAAGGCAATAACGCAAAAGGGCACTTATCAAGCATAAACTAAATTAAAATTTTTTATAATGTGCTATATATGTATGTACATCGATTTGTATGTACAATAGGTAAGCAGTTACATAGGCATGTCTGCTAAATGAAATCTTTTCATCTAAGGTGCTATTATCTAGTTAACATTGAAATCACGTTTTTTATTTTCATTATTTATGTGCACGCTTTAATTGTTTATGTACATATTCTATTGGTAGCTTTTGTTTTTGTTTTGTCTAACCTTTGTTATATGCCGGCTGTAGCGACTGCCCCGTCTACTTTGTAGAATCTAACGATTAAAAAATAAATCAAATCTAATAGAAAGACACGACATCACTACCGGCAGTCAGAAGAATTTAATGGCCAGATTATGTATCACGCCGTGATTGGATTTGGGATTATTCCGAGTAAATTTCTTGAAAATTTTGGAATATTTCTCCGAGTAAAGTGGGGATTGTTTTCGAATAATGGATTGGATTTGGGATTATTCGGAGTAAATTTCTGAAAATTTTGGAATACTTCTCCGAGTAAAGTGGGGATTGTTTTCGAATAATGGATTAGGTGCGTCCCGTCCGCAAGGAGAAAATAAATTATATGGGCTATTCACGTTAGCCTGCTTATCAAGTTATCTGTTTTGAAATATATGGGCTATTAACGTTAGCTTGCTTATAAAGTTATCTGTTTAAAATTGTTCTCCTGTACAATTTTTTTTATTTTTGTAATAGAGTAAAAAAAAAGAACTAAATGATAAGGTGATAACCTGATAGGGTCTCCAAATGATCCCGAAATTATCCATAAAAGCCACGAAATGACGCCGACGCTATCGCGGACGAATTCCGAAAATCATCCAGAAATTATCACGGAAGGGTCCCGAAATGGCGCCGACGGGATTACAAATAAGGTGAAGCTAATGCATGTAGCACAAGGCAGCAGGCGCCTTGCAGCGAATGAAGAGTTACAAACAAACATACAGATAAAGCTAATAAAAGCATGTCAATAAAAACAATTGAAAGAGGGCGTATGGCGGGAGGAGACGGAGGGTGCCACTGCTCACTTTGTAAGCCCTCGACTTATTTTACCCATTGAGTTTGTAATATTGGTGAAGGTCAGTATACGTAAAGTTGTAATGTGTAAAAATAAACATAAACAGCTTCTATTTGATACCCATATTGTACAAACACATCCCTAAAATACATGATCTCAAGACCCTAGCCAGAACGGGATAAAAACTACCCTATGTCCGTCTCCCGGTTCTAAGCTACCTCTCCACCAATTTTCAGCCAAATCGGTTCATCCGTTCTTGAGTTATAAATAGTGTAACTAACACCACTTTCTTTTATATATATAGATAAAAAAATTGAGTTTATGAAACCCACAGTATTAATCGATTATTGGTGCCGCTAAGGTCGTAACCGTATCGTAGCCAACCAATTGGTTTTTTGTTTACCATCGTAACGATAAACAGCTGATTACGTTAGGGATACGACTACAGCGATACGACAAATGGCACCAATGATTCCCGCTTTAGTTATATTAGCTTCACTGCTTGTATGTGTGTTACCTATATGCACTGGTACCCGTATTTTCAACTGGCATGGATATATGTGCTTACAGCAATTGGTTTACTTTTAATAAAGCATCGTACTTATTTATTTTTTGGTCTTCTTTGCTCTTTATTTAACGTTTTTTTATAAATAATATTTACCTTTAAAATAAATCATATACATTTATTGTTTATTTAAATTAAAAATTTAAAACTGCATAATCGCTTATGTTAGTGTTAGGTAGCCGAAGTTTTCAACGTGTGAGTAATTAAAAAACTGACACTCCATACAAATGCTTAGCACGCGCAATGAGCTGGCCCCTTATTTGCATGTTATAATATTTATGTACGTCACGTTCTCCATAAAGTAGTTAATCTTATCCGTTTGTTTCATGCTAAATCACAGCCTTTTGGCATATAATTTAAGTCTTCTTTTATATTCTTGTGCAATTCAATGAATAGCTTTTCTCGCATTTTCCCTCTCAATAAAATTTATTCTTCAAATTAATATTTCATTTCTTCACCGCCAGCTTTCCAATGAATCAAGCAAAATATCAATCATGCAAGGTGTCAAAATGACAGTTCTGCGATACAACGCTTGGGATTGTATGATTTTTAAAATAAAATTCCATTTATGTCATAATATATGTATATTAAATATTAAAGCTAACTTAAATTCACATTTAGCTTCCAATAAAGTTAATTGCAGTAGGGATTTGAATGATTAATATAAACTAGAATTTGCTCACCTTTTGAAATATAACCACTGCAGTGTTGCTATGTATGCCACATACAACAATAATTCACTACAATCTTTCCTTTCTTCCTTTCCTTTCATTTCGTTTCGTTTGCTTTCATTTCCTTTTATGTTCTTTCCTTTCTTTTTCATTCCTGTTCCTTTGTTTCCTTCCCTTTCCTTCTCTTCTCTTTCCTTCTCTTTCCTTCCCATTCCTTTCCTTTCTCTTCTCTCATTTCGCTTTCTGACTTTACTACTATTATTTTATTTTTTTTCCTTTTTAAATTTACAATTATTTTAAGTTTATAAATTTAATTTAACTTTCTTTACTATTCTATTTTATTGTAATTCACTTAATTTAATTTAATTTTGTTTTATTTCTCTTCATTTTATTATATTCTATTTTATTTCATTTCATTTTTTTATATTATTGTATTTTTTATTTTATGATGCTTTATTTTATTTCATTTTATTTTATTTTATTTAATTTAATTTTATTTTTTTATTTTATATTGTTTTATTTTATTTATTTTTTTATTTCATTTTTTTTTTATTTTTTTTTTATTTTATATTGTTTTATTTCTCTTCGTTTTATTCTATTTTATTTTATTTCATTTTATTTTTTTATTTTATTTTTTTATTTTTTTATTTTATATTGTTTTATTTTATTTCATATTATTTTATTTTGTTTTATTATTTTAATTTTATTTAATTAAATTTTTAATTTTTTATTGTTTTATTTTATTTTAGTTTATTTCTCTTCATTTTATTTTATTTTGTGTTATTTTATTTTATTTTATTTTATTTTATTTTATTTTATTTTTATTTGTTGTTTTTCGGCCTTCAATATTTAAATTATTAAATTTTTCGAGCTCAAGGCCACGCATAAATAAAAACCAAATATTTTATATCTTTCTATAAATATATTTGTTTAATGATTAATCGATATTTCGACCTCAATCTGAGATCATCCTCAGGACTAAAAAGATTACAAAACAATAAAAACATCAAAAAGTGCATTTTACGTACATCCCCTTGACACAGCCAAGAGTGTAAGTTGCGTTATGGGGATGTACGTAAAATGCACTTTCTGATGTTTTTATTGTTTTGTAATCTTTTTAGTCCTGAGGATGATCTTAGATTGAGGTCGAAATATCGATTAATCATTAAACAAATATATTTATTGAAAGATATAAAATATTTGGTTTTTATTTATGTGTGGCTTTGAGCTCGAAAAATTTAATAATATTTTATTTTATTTTATTTTATTTTTTTATTTTATATTGTTTTATTTTATTTTATTTTATTGTATTTTATTTTATTTTATTGCATTATTTTATTGTTTACTTCATTTAATTTTTGATTTTTTATTTTATTTTATTTTCTTTATTTTATTTGTAATATTTTCATATAAAACACCCCAATAGAGTAACATTGAACAAAAACCTAATTTATCACGTGCTTTGTTGTTTATCAGAAATGAAACTTACGCATTTGATCATGTTTGGTGTCTCTGGCTCTGTATTTCCAGTAAAAAAGCAAGGTGTATGCATCTCTACATATTCTTGCCTATGCTCATACACTTTGTGTTATTTGTGAAGCGGACGTTTTTCGTAACACGTTTGACCGAACCCTCAAGCCCGTAGGAATCAATGTGTGCGTCTGTGTACATGAACATAATATATTTGTGTAGATTGTTTACAGATAAGAACTGTTGCCATTGGCCATTTTGCATGTATGCTTATGGAAACATCAACTTTTTCCAATTTAATTTTTGATGTTGTAAAAGGCTGGAATTAATATTAAATAAATATAAATAGATTAAATATTTACAATCTGCACTTTTACATAATTATTGCGAATTATTTTCACAATTATTCAAACTTTAATTAGGTGTTTTTGCATAAAACTGCAAATGGTCAAAAGTTAGCGCACAAAAGTTTACTAGGCAACTCTGTCTAGTGAGAGAGCGATCAGCTGACACGTTTTTACGGAAAAAATCAAAATTGTTTTGATTTCTACGTTCCGGGCTACGTACGTACGGGCGTTGCATGTCGGTGAGTTTTCGTTTACATTGCATTACATTACGTGTCAGCTGACACGTTTTTGGTACGTACGTTCGTGGGTAACTGCCGCATGAGTCGTTAGTGTTTACTATAAAAGCAAAACACTCACCTCTCACAGAGAAAATGTTCTCTGGTTCTGCAAACAAAAATTGTATTGTTTAGTGGTCACCAAAATTGAAACTGTGGCTGTGTTATGCCGCAGTTACCCACCGACGTGTGCCGTACGTAAGGACGTTTGTCGTACGAAGCACGTTTGACCGAACTCTCAAGCCCGTAGGAATCAATGTGTGCGTCTGTGTACATGTACATAACATATTTGTGTGTGTATTGTTTACAGATAAGCACTGTTGCCATTGACCATTTTGCATGTATGCTTATGGAAACATCAACTTTTTCCAATTAAATTTTTGATATTGTAAAGGGCCGGAATACATATTAAATAAGTATAAATAGATTACATATTTATAATCAGCACTTTTACATAATTATTTCGAATTATTTTCACAATTTTTCAAACTTTAATTAGGTGTTTTTGCATAAAATTGCAAACGGTTAAAAATTAGCGCACGAAAGTTTACTAGGCAACTCTGTCTAGTGAGAGAGCGATCAGCTGACACGTTCTTACGGAAAAAATCAAAATTGTTTTGATTTCTACGTTCCGGGCTACGTACGTACGGGCGTTGCACGTCGGTGAGTTTTCGTTTACATTGCACACTCATAAGATAGGTCGTGTCAGCTGACACGTTTTTGGTACGTACGTTCGTGAGTAACTACCGCATTAGTAAGAGTAAAATTATTAAGCTGGTAGTAGTTTAGTAGTTGATAAAAAAGCAATGAGGTATAACGTATGCACGCACGCGAATAATTATTTCTTTAGCTGACGACCACTGCTTAAGAGCGTACACACACAGCATCACCATTTAGTCTCACATAGAGAGTCTGTGTATGCTTATGTATAGGTGCCATTTTTATAGTGATATTTTAGTGCTATTAACTTATTTCATATTTTTTAAAAGTATGCACTTCTTGAGGTACATGCATATATAATTATTCATACCTTAGGCCCGGTTTTTCAAAAGTTGGTTAAGCTAAGCTTACACTAAGCTTGCTTAAGCTCTAGTCAAATTTAAACTCCAGTTAAACTGTCGAGCAGTTTTTCAGACACAGTTTAAGACCGCCTTTGGGGTAGGCTTTTTTGTGCGGCAACATTGGTTTTTTATTATCTAGATAATTTGTAGATACGTCAACAGGTGGATTTTGTTTACTCAACAAACATGGTTAAACATTTCTCTAGCGAAATATATTTAGTTCCGGAGGTGATATTCAACATGATTATTTAATTATTCTTAAACCAGATAGTTCTCGAGTTTCAGAAATTTTGGAAAATTTATATTTCTCGAATCTACAACGTCAAACCTTCCTTAGGGCATTATCCTTAAATTATTTTGAGAGATTTTGAGAAAAGTACAATTCTCAAATGAATATTCAACACATTTCTGCAGTTAATATCCTATATTGGATATCGAGTTGAGTTGGAGTTGAATACAAAATCTCCAAGGAGGTACCACCAAAACCAACGGCTGTTTATTGTGAGAAATAAACACCTGGTTGATAGCAGTAATGAAGCGTAATTAATCAAAAATAAATTATATATATTTTATTTTATTTTTGCGAAAATACTGTAGTATGTAATCTTACATTTGTATCCAGTTACAGAACCACAAGTTCGGAAGTAAATTTGTTCAACTCAAGTAATAGCACTTTTTGTTTTATAAAAAAACCCCTATTTTGCTGAGTACGCTATGATTCCCGAGTTGAGCCACTGTTTCCAAACAACTCTTGAAATTTTAGAAGTATGTCTAGTTATCAACATGAGCTCCAATGGTATTCAAGCCCAAATGTTTGTTGGGTATATTCCACGCCATTGCAAACGACCGAAAATAACTGAAAGGTTAACTAGAGTTTAGCCCTGCCAGATCGACCGCTTAAGCTCAGCTTAAACTTCAGTTAAAATAGACTGAAAAACTGCGTAATAAGTTTAAGCGTAGTTTAATTGACAAACTGAGTTGAAACAGTACTGAAAAACCGGGCCTTAGAGCTCGCAAAGGGGGCACGAAATTTTCAAATTGCCTATTTATATAATAGATTTGGGATACATATTTTTGCCAATCTGGTTTTCACTGTCTTTTATTTATACATTGTACTGTAGGATAAATAAAATAATCTATTATTGAATTCTTCTCTTTCTAATACGCTTATATCAGCTTTTCATGTGTGTTTGTATGTATGTATGTTATTCTCCTTTTGTGACCGAAATAATAACTAAAAAAAATGTTACGTCTACGCACCGGTACCCTAGACTGGGTTAGTCCCCATACAAAAAAAAAAAGTTGCTAATGTCCGCCCCTAAATTTAAAGATTATGTTGAGAGGGTTTCGGAAAATTTTTTTTTTATTTTTTTTGATCCTTCGAAATACAGCCGACGCAAATTGGAAGAGAAGCTCGGCCTTAGATCTCTTCGGAGGTTATCGCGCCTTTCATTTATTTTATTTTTTTATGCGACAAAATCTACTTTTTTTCTGGATATTGGATAAACCCCACTTTTTTGGAGAGCCCACTTTTTTGGAAAGTCTCAATCTCTACAAAAAAGTGGGTTTTGTCCAATATCTAGAAAAAAAGTTGATTTTGTCGCATAGTGTTATTATTATAAATACTGTGACGAATATTAGTGACAATTAGTGATACTCACATCACTAGTCTGATGCTAAGTAAATGAAGCCACAACAACAATAATGCAGGCAGTCACTTGTATCTACATAAACGAATCAATCATTCTGTCTATACATATGTACGTACACGCAGCGGAGAAGAGACGCACAAACACATGCATATATCTTATCTGAGATGCTCCCAAAAGTAGGCAATTATCTGTGGAAGTGGCACTCACATATAGACGCGCATATGAGAAGCTATACACGTGCATCTGTAGTTATAATTTTATAGCAGTAACTAAGTAAATTCTGGAAGCGCCTAGAAGTATGCGAACGAGAAATCACAGAGTATAAAAGGCAGCAACAGTAGAGGCACGACAATCAGTTTGGTTTAAGCAAGCTATCAGGTTCGAATTATAAGTGTTATTGTGAGGTACTTTAATAAAGGCCATTTTTGCGTTATGCAATATTGGAGTTATTTATTCAACAGTTTAGTGATTCGAACGTTAAGAAGCAGAAGATTTGGAATAAGCGGAATTTCAGTAAATTTGTTACAATACGAAACAAAAAGTTCGACTCACTTATTTACTTTGACTTCCCCTATTCATGATATTTGGCATATCTTTATTAACTTTTCAATGCAAACCCTGCATTTTTTTTTCCAAAAATATCATGAGTTTCAGGTCTAAGTATAATAAGAATCAGGTAAAGTAACAGTTGCAATAAATATTGAAAGTGCTATAACTTCTTTGTTTATTATTTAGTAATTTGGTTTCAAAGCAACATTTTCTTGAATTCTTAAGTAATTTCGTTTGGTAAGGAAACGTGGTTACATTAGAGGGGGGGGTACAATTTTGTTAGCTGACCTATTCCTGTGAAAACGACTTCATAGCTTAAAGGGACATTAAACGGAAATGTGAAGCTTCTCAAGGCCAAAATAATGACATATCAATTTTAAAAATCGGACGTCAAATAACCAAGTTACAACGAAAAAACCTTTTCGGCTGTATTTCGAAGGATCAACAAAAAATGTCCGAAACCTTCTCAACATAATCTTTAAATTTAGGGGCGGACATTAGCAACTTTTTTTTCGACCAGTCTACGGTACCCGTGTTTCAAGTGATACCGACATGTTTGCGTGTAATTGGTTAGTTTACAATTAAACAACGTGCTAAGATGTCCCTAGGACTAAAGCTGGAGACATTGGTGCTTTATCGGTAACCGTATCGGTAACCTTATAACAGCTGATTCCATCAACCTTATGAGAATCAATGCAATCGATTATTGGTGCAGCTAAGGTCGTAACCGTATCGTAGCCAACCAATTGGGTTTTGGTTTACCGTCGTAACGATAAACAGCTGATTACGTTAGGGATACGGATACAGCGATACGACATACGGCACCAATGACTCCAGCTTAAATTTCCATACGTATATATGTAGTATACGTTTCTGTTGCTAAGATACGTACTTATGTAAATATACATTTTCTTAAGGGTATGTATGGTTTTACAGGCACGTGTGATGAATAAATATAACTGTGTATATAGTCAGACAATGGCAACATATTAATAATATATATGTACGTTTGTATGTATATTAAAATTATAGCAGCAATACCCCTTAGGAGCTAGAACAATAAAATAAATTTCATTATTCTTATACATTATTTACATAATAACATACATAAGCACATGCTTATATGGATGTCAGTATTAAGTAAATATACATAGATACCATATTTTGTCTTAAATACGAACTTATGCGTGTATCAGGCTAGGGGCAATTGCATGAGTTCATGTTAGCACACTGAAAGAAATGGTGCTAGTAAAATCAAAATTTTGTTCTGCTGTTCTTGACTTAACGGAGATTCGGTGAAATTGATCGAATTACGGTTAATTCAACCGAGTTCTTTGTCAATCGAACAAATTAGTTTAGTAATTTCAACAGAACAGAAATTGACGCTCTTAAGTTAACAAAATTCCGTAAAATTTACAGATTCCTAATCAATCTAACTGATTTTTTTGTTAACACAACTGATCTCACTGGTCATTTCAACAGCGATCAACAGTCAATACATGAGCAGATTTGAAAGAGAATTTTACGCTCACTGTGTGCCACTTGTTAAAAAAAAAAAACACCAAAATAAGAAAACCGCCAAATCGAAAAAACACACAAAATGGGAAAACAACAAAAAACTAGTTTTTCAGTTATCAATACAAAAGGAAAACCTCTTTTTTGAATTTACTGTGCAAAAAATTATCCAAGCGAAATGCAAAATTGCGCCCTCTTGTTGCAAAAATTTTGTTTCAACGAACATGATTTTTCCAAAGTTAGTACCATTTTGTTCAAGTTTTTACGAATTTTCACTCACGCGAACGTATCTAATAAGATAATAAAAAAAAATCTTTTTTAATGTTGATGTTTCCGAAAACATAAAAGTTTGAGTTGTTTGGAATCGTTTCAACTTAAAGTGTTAAGAAAATTAAACTTTCCGAATTACATGTAAAGTTACTTCAGTGGTGAATTACCTTCCTGCGATTTGATTCTTTATTTTCTATAACTTACAAGTTCTCTTTTTAAAATGTTACGTCAAACATTTATACTACAAGTTTTGTTCGAAACAATCAAGTGTGGCAACTACATGCGAGAGAAGAAATTGAGAATGAGCTGAGCTGCAACTGAAAGAATTGAGAATCAGTTTTGTGACTACTATTTTCACTTCTATTTGCAAAGCGAAGTTCAAAAGTATAAATTATAAAATATTAAATTTGGTGAAAGCTGTTTAATAAAACAAAATAATAGAGTGTATAATATTTAATGTGTGCCAGCATATTTGGTGTGCGCCCAATTGAAGCTCGGTTGGTAAGTGCCACCGTAGTGTGATTGTGCTCCACCTACCACACCGAATGCCCTGGCTTCACACACTGGGCAAAGCAACATCAAAATTTTAGAAATAAGGTTTTTCAATTAGAAGAAAAATTTGCTAAGCGGAGTCGCCCCTCGGCAGTGTTTAGCAAGCGCTCCGGGTGTATTTCTGCCATGAAAAGCTCTCAGTGCAAACTCATCTGCCTTGCAGATGCCGTTCGGAGTCGGCATAAAACATGGAGGTCCCGTCCGACCAATTTGTAGGGAAAATCAAGAGGAGCACGACGCAAATTGGAAGAGAAGCTCGGCCTTAGATCTCTTCGGAGTTTATCGCGCCTTATATTTATTTATTTTTTTTGTCGGAACAACTTTTTTCTGTTTATTTGACTACTAAAACGATCAATTACGAATCAACGATTTGTGCGCTCAACATCTTGTTGCGATGAATTTACAGAAATTTCGGTTGAATTGACCCGTATTTCGGTTGATTTTACTAGTCTTTTTCTTTCAGTGCATGTCAAGCACCTTGATTATGCCAATAACTTATGACAGAACAATGAATTCTCTGTAAATACTCTTGCTCGTGTATTCCCTTTCAAAATATAGTAGTGTCTTAAAAGTTTGGATTAAACACTAAGTCAATACAAATCATTATTTCAATGCTTTGTTCTTATTCTGAGTCTTAATATTTCATTATCATTAAATACCCATAGATTTACCGCCGAGGAGATTTAGTCCGAGTTTCCATTCCATTTTGCGTCATTTTTACTACAAAATGGCGGGACGAGACCTACATGTTTTATGCCGAATCCAAACGGCATCTGAAAAGCAGATGAGTTTTCACTGAGAAGTTTTTAATGGCAAAAAAACACTCGGAGTATTTGCCAAACCACTGCCGAGGAGTGAAAACGTTTACAAAAACAGTTTTCTATAATAAGCGTTCAGGTTAATTTAAGAGGACGTGTTTAGGAATTTCTCACACTTCCACTTAGAGACAATTTTGTACATTGCGAATGCTTTCAATGAGTGCTGGGTTGCGGCCCCTTCGTCCAAACAGATTATTTACTAGTAGCTCTTAACAAACCAATTAATTTCTGTGATGAACTTAAGTACGAGCGAATGCTCCATATTACCAACCTCTACCCGACTGAGTTGCCCAGAAATTTGTGCCACCATTGGATATTTGTTTATGTTGATACTTGACTGATTTGCCTGATAAAATTAAGTAGGAGTGAAAGCTTCACCTTCCCAACCTCTGCAAGGCTGTCGAAGAACCGTGCGGCCAGAAATCTATGTCGTATTGTTTGTAGTACTGGACATCGGCTGAAAAAATTATGAATAGACTTCTCTTCCTCATCATTCTGATACCATCTGCAAAGGGAGCTTGTTGGTATGCGCCAGCGTCCAAGCATCGGTGCCATAGCGCATTTACCTGTGATGACACCCCTAAGTACTCTCATTGCAGATTTATTTATATTTCCCCCATCAAAACATAGCCATAAGGAATTTGAGAATTCGCAATCATCCCGGTTTGGCGCACAGGAAGTCGGTTGCCCTGTCATGCCCTATTCTCATTCCCCGATTTTCCTCAAGAGATAACTCCGCGGTGGTCGCCCGCCTCGCTTATGTCAATTCCAAAACCTTTCATGGGAATCTCATCTGCGAATTCATTCCCTTCAATACCGCTGCGCCCAGGAATTCAGTAAAAGGAGATCTTGAGTTGTTTTATAGACGCCAACGGGGCTCGATATCAGGTTGAATTCTGATGCCTGTAAGCCGACATATTTGCCGACAGAGATCACTACATTGTTGTCTGTCACCGTAGTGCCCTGCGTAAGCCTGGCTGATATCTCTATGGCATAGACCTCCATCTGGAAGACACTTCGTAAGTTCGGTGTATTTCCACCTATTGGATTTTCTCAGTCGTACAGCCCCTTTCACAGCCAAACCCTGCACTTACGTACGCTGCTCACTGTGCCTACTATTCTCAGGCATGTTAGCCTTTGCACCTTCCCAGCCCTTTGTTGATTGCTCTTTTTTTCTAGCACCTTCCACCAGACAATAGCGTTCGTATCGATCGAATCACTGTGTTTTATATGCCATGTATGATATACGGTGACAGTCCGCAGTTCCTCTCGAAATCCCCTTTACGGATTCTGTAGGCTGCCAGAGCTTTCTTTAATCTCACCTCACCGTTCCTTCTCCAGCCTTATTAGAAGTCGAGAATCATGCCAAAATATTTGGCTACAGAAGAGAGGTTTATCATTGTGCCTTTAAGACTCGGTAAGATGAAGGAGCGAAATTTTGTTTTTCTTGTATACAGAAAAAGTTTTTGTTGGATTTACCCCGTGTGCATAAGCTCACTAGTCATTAGCAGGAATTTACATGCGATCAGAATCACGATAGCGTCGGCATATGGGACTATCCTCGTTTCTTCTGCCCTGAATATTTCTAGAATTGTATTAGCTATCAGTATCCATGGAAGAGGCGTTAGCGCCCTGCACCGCTCTGGGGGTGCCACTAGTAGCCATTTTCCTTCAGGAGCAAGCTGAGCATAGAGTTTTATGCAGCTATAGATTTTTGGTTTCCATATGGTTTATTGCCCTGCAGATGGCCTTCGTTTGAATGTTTTTGAAATCACCCCTAATGTCATAGATAACAAAAAATTTTACTTTAGAATTAAGAGTCTTCATAGAGATATCTTGACTTTAACCCTTGTGCGTCACCCTATTATCGTCTACAATCGGGACCAAAATTTGTCTATGAAGGGGTGAGACTGGAAAACCCGGTTAATTGATATATAAGGACCACCGTACTATCTCAACATACAGCAGCAAACACGAAAATAGCACTGGCAGTTTTTCTTAATCAAAATTTGCAAATTACGTTCATCTTTTTTTATCTTCGATGATTTCGTAAAATATTTCTATGAATTTTGTAACCGAAACTCTCTAAAGCAATCTCAAAAACGTGCTCACAAAAATTTCTGGAAAATTTTTATTCAAATTTTTCTTCATTCTTTTGAGTATACACAACAAGATGTTGAATTAACTACGCACACATCGTTGATTCGTAATTGACCGTTTTAGCAGTCAAATGTACAAAAAAAGTTGTTGCGACAGCTTTGGACGAAAGTACCTATGTTGCGGCATTTGCAAGGCAGATCAGTTTTCACTGAGATCTTTTCATGGCAGAAATACACACGGAGTGCTTGCCAAACGGGCCGAGGGGCGACCCCGCTTAGGAAAACTTTCATCTAATTGAAAAACCTTATTTCTAAAATTTGTATGTTGCTTTGCCCGGGGTGTGAACTCAGGGTCTTTGGTGTGGTAGACGGAGCACGCTACCATCACACCACGGCGGTCGCCATATACATACGTAAATATGTGCATACATATAGTACACAGCATACATAAGTACAAAGTAGAGAGCGCAGTGAGCGTAAAAGTCTCTTTGAAATTTGCTCGTGTATTGACTGTTGATCGCTGTTGAAATGACCAGTGAGATCAGTTGTGTTAACAGAAAAATCAGTTAGAATGATTAGGAATCTGTCAATTTTACAAAATTTGGTTAACTTAAGAGCGACTATTTCTCTTCTGTTGAAATGACTAAACTATTTTGTTCGCTTGACAAACAACTCGGTCGAATTAACCATAATTCGATCAATTTCACCGAATCTCCCTTAAGTCAAGAACAACAGAACTGGTTTGTTAATTTTACTAGCACCATTTCTTTCAATGTACCCAATTTGTGTTTGACAAAGTTCAAATTATAGACCTCTCAAAATTCGCATTGATTTTCCGAAGGGCACATATATTTAAAAGAGAAAGCTGTACGCCTTTCGCCTGGAAGAAAATATGAAACACACTTCGGAAATAAATTTTTTTAAGTTCGATACGAATTTCGAGAGACTTATAACGTTTACATTGTTAGACTAAAACTGAATGAGCCACAACAATAGGTAATCAAGAAACTCTAAATAAAAAGCTTGCAATTTTAGTAAAATTTTATAGAATTTTGGAAATTTTTCGAAAACGATTTTTAGTTTGGTTTACATAGTTTCTTCTTGCAAAATTCATGGAAATTTTTTCTTAAATAAGCGAAACTAAAAAAAAGAACTTTATTGACGAGTTCTAATAAAAATTTACGCTGCTGTTTTATTGTTTGCTACTTTGGCTACCTACTAGAGTGAACGACCCGGTTTATTCGAACCGGTTTTAAGCCGGTCTTATCTTAATTTTTTGGCCGGTTTTTTTTGTATCCCAAAATATCGAATATCGAAAAACCCGGTTTTTTTCTTCGGTTAACCGGTTTTTCGGAAGGACTATAAAGGCCTTTGAAAGTTTATCGAAATACGGCAACATGTTAAATTGTTATCGAGATATGGATCACTGTCGATTGGAGCGCGGTCTAATTTGTATTATCATCTTGTTTTTATTGAAGCGGCAACTACAATACACATATGTATGAGCTTATGTGTTTGTATGGTAGCATCAAGAACAGCTATTTAAGCATTTGTATGTAATACGTAGTAATAATTTTTAGCAGATGTCTTCAAGAGTGTAACGATGTTTTAGGCGAAAAGATAAGGAGAAGACCAAAAGCCTGAATTGCCACAACATTTTAAGCTGCAAAGGTTCCTTAACTTCAACGCTGCTCAACCATATAAGGTAGGTAGGTAGGTGAAATGCCTGCGACCATGGTCGCCCAAGTAACTATTTAAAACCGTTTTGATGTCATGTAAATCGTCTAAAAACCTACGGAATGTTACGGTCAATGTATTAAAACCAGCCAGAGTTGTTGATAAAATTAAGAATATTCGGGATTGCTATCACAGATAACCCTCTGAGGTCTTTTAGAAACGGAGTTCCAAGGAATCTTAGCCGGGCTCTAGCTAGAGCCGGGCATTTACACATAAAGTGTTGTATTGTCTCCCTGGCATTTGGATCTTTGCAGCTTCTGCAGTAGTCGTTATACGGAATGCCCATCTTTTCCGCATGCGTACCTACTGCCCAATGACCGGTACAGACTGCTATCAGTTTGCGTGTGTTCGCCCTGGATTTGTTCAGAAGACTTCTCGTCCTCTTTCGATCATAGTTTGGCCTAATGGATTTTGATATTGCACAAGTGGTGATGTTATTCCATTTTTTTTGTGTTTTCTTCAAGTAGAAGCTTTACATATTCCCCTTGGCTACTGCTAAGGGTATGCCTAATTAGACACTGGTTATTTCTTCGTTCATCTCCGATGATCCCCTGCGTGCTAGCTCTTCGGCCTTCTCGTTACTCTCTATCCCCCTATGACCCGGGATCCAAATAACGCGTCGTTCTAGATTGGTGGATAACTGGGATATGAGTCGCTTAAAAGCCCACACTAAATTTGAGTTAATGTATGGCGAGGAAAGCGCTTTTATCGCTGTTTGGCTATCCGACAGGGTGCAAATTTTACCAGCTACATTCCAGCCCTCCAGTGCAACCATATAAAGTGTGTTCACAAAATTGATATAGGAAAAAATGATGCTCAGCATAAAGACATTGAATGTGCACCAGCCACTTCAGGAAACATCTCCACCGGCCCGCGTGCAAAGTTTCTGGGTAAAAAAGAATCTATAGGGGAAATATTCGCACGCTGTGTTGCAGAAGATGGTATGTCCTTAAAAGGGTAGAGGAAATCACGAGTGGTATTGGCCTATTTGAAATCAAAAAACTACACTACCACCTGAGTCGACAATATGGGTGCATATCGATAGGATTTATATTTCAAAGCTATACAAACTAAAAGAAAAAATAATGCGAATAAAAAATTATAATGATAGATTTTCTATAGTAATATTAATTTTCTTTTTATATTGGTATGTTAAACTTTTATTTTTAGCTGAACGGAAATTGTATTATTTTAGGCAAGTACTAAAAACCGGTTTATCCGGTTTTCCCCTGGTTTGAGAACTTAAAACCGGTTTTTTTTCTAATTAACATTTTTCAAATAATCGAACAACCTACTACTTACCTTTAATCATCTGAGCTTTTTTTAGCTCACTTACCACCCCTCTCTATAAAATATTTTACTCCCACTATACACTCATCGATCATGAAATGTAAGGCTCATAACAAACAATGAAATTCCAAATCAATTTGGCATAAACAAAGTGCAAAATTGAAAACGAAAAAATTTTTGAAAGCAAATCTTATCAGTATTTCGTTTTGCTTTTTTATAATAAAAAAAAAGTAGCAAAACAAATAGAATTTTATGATTAACATACATGTTTTTGGTGTAAACTCAAATGTAATCTAATTTTTCATTTCAGTACACTTGCGACATTTACTGACGAGAGGTATTAACGAAAACATGCAACCAAGTGAATACAAACAACATAACGTAAGCGACGTAGAATAGATAAACGGCAGAAAAACGTAACGTGACTGCGAAGTCTAATACGAAAAATATTAAAAAAAAAAAAGTGATTCTCAACCCAATGTGCATACAAAAAGCAAACGCAAAACAAATCAAAGCGAAACATCTTAAAACGTAGCAAAAAATAGTTACTTAACGCACCCACGCATTGTCATGTGCTACTTCAAATCATACTCGTAAATAACAGTAGCATATTTGTGAACTGTAACTCGCCTAATATTTGTATACACCCAAACGATCAATCATTGTTGATCACGCGAAAATGTGTTCCAAAGAATTGCTACTCTTGGCATGTCTCTTCCTATTGCGCGGTCTACGCTTGACCTCCACAACTACGACCACAACATTTGTGGCTGCCATGTCCATTGCCAATCAAGATCTCGATCGTTATTTTCGCACAGCGAATGCGACACAAATACTCGCCAAGGAGGAGCGTATACTCATAGATACATATACATATGCTTTTTTAAATTATACCTATCGTAATGATGATAATGATGATGATATACAAACAGTATCATTTGACGAGGAGAAAGCGCGTTATGGTGAAGGTCATGTGGCCGATTGTTATAGAGGCAAACTTGTGCATATAAGTAATGAAGATGATGTCACAAATGATACAGCATGCACACCAAATATTTTGGGTACAAATCATAAACAACTTCCGCCTAGAGGTGTTACTTGGATTGCATTGGTGAAGCGGGGTCATTGCACTTTTGAACAAAAGGTGAAACATGTACACGCTCATGGTGCATGCGGCGTAATTATTTATAATGATAAGCTGGTTAATAGTTTGGAGAAAATGCAAATTAAAGATCAAACACGTAAGTATGCACGTTAATGTCCTATGTGTTTAGTCGTTAAGTACGAGGTGTGTTCAAAAAGTATCGCGATTTTTTGTTTTTTCAAAAACTATTTATTTATTCATGAATATCTCTTTTGTCTCCTTCAAAGTAATCCCCATGAGATATTATACACTTGTGACAACTGTGTTTCAAATCTTCAAAGCACTTCAAAAAACTATTTTTTTCTATCTTGTTCAGTTCCTCTTTCGATGCCGTCTTTATCTCGTCAATGGTAGCGTAGCGTTGTTGTTGTATTAACGATAAAGACACTCCCCGAAGGTTTTGGGGATGTTATCGATGTTGATGGTCCTTTGCCGGATATAGATCCGGTACGCTCCGGTAACAAAGCAGCATTAAGATACTAGCCCGACTATTTCGGGAACGATTTATATGACCACATTAAACCTTCAGGCCATCACTCCCTCCCCACCGCCTAGTTCCATGAGGGGCTTGGGGCCGACCGAGCCTCGTCTGTTTATGATACAGGATTCGCCGCGGGTAGGTGAGGTTGACAATTGGGTTGGAGAATCTATATATTGAGCTGGAAACCCCTTGAAAGGGTTGCACTACACCACCTCTTGTATCCTGTAACGTAGCGTCGTCCTTTTATGGGCCTCTTCTCTTCAGGGAATACGAAAAAGTCACAGTGGGCTAGATCTGAGGAATACGGTGGCTGCGGCATCATTTGTGTATTGTTTTTGGCCAAAAAGTCGCGTCGAAATTGAGCAATTTTGGTACGAATTTCGCGACAACTCGTCTCATGGCAAAATCATTGATAAAAATCGAATGGCATGAGCCAATCGATTTGCCTAGGCCCTCAGCAACTTCTCTAACGGTTATTCGACGATTGGCCGATACCATTTTCTTCACTTCATCAATTTTTTCGTCTGTTGTTGAAGTGAGAGACATGAGTACCAACATAACTCCACAAAAAAATTGAAATTCGAATATATGTAGCCCGCGAAATTTCAAAATTCGCAATACTTTTTGAACACACCTCGTACTGTTACTATTTATTGACCATTTTGTATGATTAATGGCTGGCGGTAAAGCATTTCTCATTCAAATGTTAGGGGTTTGTACTTACTAGTGAAGAATAGTGAATCCGTCTCTCCGGCTTCAGCCTAAAGCTGCAGTTATGCGCCGACATGTGTAAAATATGTACGTATATGTATGCCGTACGTAGACACGTTTGAGCGAAATTTATGCCGGTAGTGGCAACGGCGAAATGTTGCCATTGAGATCTTTGAATGCATTCTTATGGAAACATCAACTTTTTCTATTTTAATTTTTGATGTTGTACAAGGCTGAAATTAATATTAAATAAGTATAAATATATTACATATTTATAATCTGCACTTTTACATAAATATTTCGAATTATTTCCACAATATTTCAAACTTTAATTAGGTGTTTTTGCATAAAAACTGCAAACGGTCAAACCTTAGCGCGCAACGTTCCGGGCTACGTACGTACGTGCGTTGAATGTCGGTAAGTTTTCATTTACATTGCACATTCATAAGATAGGTCGTGTCAGCTGACACGTTTTTTGTACGTACGTTCCTGGGTAACTGCAGCTTAAGGCCACATCTATGTGCCCACCTATTTAGTTTTGCCAATATTCTTTCAATGATTTCGCTCATTACTGAAGGGAAGTACCCGTATTCAGAAAAATCACATCGTCAGCGTACAGCGCAAACTTCACACCATTTGTGTCAAGTTGTCCAAAATATCGTTTACAGTAATGAGCCACAGCCAGCAGAAGTAAGAGCGAGCACCTCAGCTTGTGGTCTTTCTCTACATATCTGCTTACAAACTGTCCTCCATCCAGCTCAGCTGATATCTCGCGACTAAAAAGTAGAGACAAAACCCCCTGCCATACCGACGGCAGACGTTGTCCTGCCCTAAATTTGGCCTATCTGCATACATTTTAATAAGCTTTTCCCGTCTGACTCTGCCCTCCCCCCTCTTCACTTTTTCCTAATCCTTTTATTCACTCCTCCCTCCGCCTTTTTCGCTTCATCTATTTCCATATTCGTCTCATTCTATCTCTTCCTCAATCTCCTTCTCCCTTTTCTCTTCTCTCAATTTCTTCTCATTCTTCTGCATCCCTTATTGCCTGTCCCAGAGGGTGGTATGTATTTTATTCCAGTCCCAGTCCCACTTAGAGTCTCAGTCCCAGTCCTAGTCCTAATCCCAGTCCCAGTTCGTCTCTGGGTGATATATTACTCTGTACTAAAGCACTCATCAACAGCTTTCATTTGATATCCATATTCTATAAACATATTCTAGGGGTCCTCGGGTCCACGTTTCGGCCTATATCTCGAAATGCAGATTTTCGTTGCTTTTGAAATTCGGCTAAAAAATTGCACATGGAACAACTAAAGACTCCTAAATTAAAAAAAATGACATAGTACCTCTAAATCGCGGTCCCCTCAGAACCCCCCCCCCCCCCCTTTCGACGGGCCTGGTGATGTGATATACTTAATATCATTCGCTATAATATTTTTTATTGATAAGCACGTTGTTTAATTAAACACCAACCAATTACACGGAAGTATATCCGCACCCCTGAAAATGTGAGTACCGGTGCGTATAACCAAATAAACGTATAAACAAATAAAAAAATTTGCAATAAAATAATATTCCGACTATAAACTGGGATATAACCTATCCTATATTTCAAGTTAGATCAAACTACACAGGGGGTGCAAAACAAATTCAAAATCGGTTCAGTGTTTAGGAGTCCATTGGCCTCAAACATAGTGACACGTGATTTTTATATATTAAGATATTCCCTCCACTATTCGCAGCACCTCGTCTAGTATTTTTCTGTGAATTTTTCCATCAAGGAACGCATATTATGCCTATATCAATCAATCTCTTTAGTGTTTTTAGTATAAAAGATATAAGACTTATTGGCCTTAGATCTTTGGCCAGCTCGTGTCCTTTGGTATGAAAATCACCCTTGTTTTTCCCACGAGGACGGAATGTGGCTATAACGTGTGCATGCAGAAAAGATTTCTTTTAGTTACTTTACCAAAGATTTTTGAGTCTTCTACAGCATAATTGGGAGAATACCATCAACCGCTGGTGATTTATATGGCGAAAAACTATTCGCTGCTGTACCGTTGCTTTTATTTGTGCTGCATTTCCGGGGCCATCCACATCATTATAAATATGTCCAAGGTTTCAGCTCCTGGGTAGGATCATGTTCCATCAGCATGTTTGACAAAGGTCTTATTTGAATGATTGTTGGCTAGAATCTTTCCAATCCTTGCTAAGTCCTTTGTGAACTCGATGGATTCGCAATGTTCCCGCTAGGATTTGGTTCTTGTACTGCGTAATGCTGGCTTTTATTATTTTTTTGAGATACCAAAACTCAGGAAAGTCACCATTCGTTGAATACCTTCCTGCGATTCGGCCATAAATCGCTAGTAGTTTTATCCTACCATGGATGGAAGGTGCTCTTGCTAGTAACCTGTAACTGTCCATTGTTTTCAGAGACCTTTCTCGGCCATCCAGATTATCTGCATACTAAATGGGCGTCTTGTTTCTACCGAGCTTTTCACTGACTATCCTGCTTAATACACTCACCTACTTGTCATACAAAACTGTCACACTCTTTTTTTGGCTAAACGAAAATTTTCGTAAATTTTTAATATAAGAAGCATACTATTTTTTATAATGATTCCACTTGTGAAATTACGGATCTTAAATTTCGGTAACTTATTATTTGAAACTTTTTTCCCAAAAAAAAAAAAATCTACCCTTTCATATGTGCTTATTCATTCATTAAGGCCGGGTTTCTTAGTGCGAGTTTAAACCAAGGGTTCCTACGCAACGGCTCTTTTGACTCCGTATAACTCCCAACAACATAATTTTGGCTTCGGCTGGCTCATAACAACAACCAAACCGATTTCGGTGCAATAATACAGAAACTAATGGCAGACAGCATGATTTGAAATTCAAATAGCGTTGGAGGTGGCATGCCACACAAGCAAACAAACATCCCAAAAATCGATCAACATTCATACATTGTTGGTCGGCCTAAACATGCTGCTGTTCAATTGTACTTCGTTGCTTGTTGTACTTGCTTTCGCAATGTAGTCTTGTATTTTACTACTTTGACTTATGGTTTCATATCTCAGTATGATATCGACAACTTTTTTGTAAGAAATCCATGACTTGCCGATAACATATCGAAAACTGTATCATAAAAAATCTATAACTTTTCTTATAACTTTTTCGATAACAAATAGCAACAGCAGCACTGGCTGCACTAAGATTTCAAAATATTTTTCAAACAGAAATTGCATGGATTTGCGATAGAGAATGTCTACGTAGAAGCTTATCCTCGAGCGGTATGCTCATTATGTCAGACATCCAGACAGCATTGCGTGCTTTCTAGTTTTACACAAGTACTTCTAAGTTAGTGGACGAACCCATTGAAGTTCCATTTGATCTCGGAGCCAAGCACAAGGTTTTGTTGGCATGGGTTGCCGGGCATCAAGGACATAAAGGTTGTGAACAGGCAGACTACCTAGCCAAGCTGGGTTCTTTAGCAGAGTTCTACGATCCATTACCTTCTGTAAACTCACAACTACACACACCAGGGAAACCACAAGTGAATGGGAAGCAAAGCAATTCAGCAACACGAGATTGAATACCCAGAGCAAAGACAGGCCAAATTTTTTATACTCCCAGCAACGAGAATATCAGCCAAACTAAGTAATCAAAGCAGAGAAGACCTACAAACCCTCACTGGGTACTATACGGGACACTGTAGTCTACGATATTACGATATTAAATCTATTCGATACACAAATTTGGTGCTTTTTTGAGCTGGAGGATGAAACGCCAGTTCACATTCTCTGCGAATGCGTCGCTATGGCAGTCGCTCCTTCTCTCTGCCAACCGGAGCCAATTGGTCGCACCAAGGGAGTTTAAATCGTTTTCCACCTGATCGTTCCCACGAAGTGGGGGCCGCCCTCTACCTCTGCTTCCATAGGCGGGTTCCGATGGAAACACTTTCTGGCCGGAGCGTCATTTTTCATTCGCATAATATGGCCTAGCCAGCGCAGACGCTGCGTTTTAATTCGCTGGACTAGTTATGTTGATGTCTGCGTATAGCTCGTACAGCTCATCGTTAAATCTTCTTCGGTACTCGCCATCGCCAACACGTAGAGGTCCATATATCTTTTGAAGACTCCCACAGCCGCTTCATCTGATGTTGTCATTGTCCATGCTTCTGCACCATATAGCAGGACGGGAACGATAAGTAACTTGTAGAGTATGATTTGACAAGAGGTACTTCGTTTTGCCCTCATTCACCATCAAACCCATTTTTACGGCTTCTTTTTCCAGTTTGGAGTAAGCAGAACTAAGGGCGCGGGTGTTTAGACCGATGATATCAATGTCGTCAGTATACGCTAGTAATTGCATACTTTTGTAGAATATTATTCCAGAACGGATAAGTTCTACAGCTTATATTATATCTTCCAGCATCAAATTAAAGAAATCGCACGAAAGGGGTCAACCTGTCTGAAATCTCGTTTAGTTTCAAATGGCTCTAAAAGGTCCTTCCCAGTAAAGACTGAGGTCATGGTGTTGCTCAATGTTATTTTGCACAGCCGTATAATGTTTGTTGGGAAATCAAATTCAGACATAGCGGCATATAGCTAGCTCCTCTTCGTGCTGTCAAAGGCGGCTTTGAAATCGACGAAGAGGTGATGTTTGTCAATTCCTTTTCCGCGTGTATTTTCAAAGATTTGGTCGATGGTAGATTTACCAGATCTGAAGACACACTGATAAGGTCAAATCAGACGATTCACGGCGGGCTTCAATCTTTCGCACCATAAACTTGACAGGACCATTTTTGGCTTATTCCGCGCAAGTTGGCACAGTTTGCAAGATCTTCCTTCATGTAGACCGGTCAAAGAACACCAATATTCCAATCGTCAAGTTCACACACGTCCGACCAAATTTTGCAAAAAAAAACTGATGCATCCTTACCCGGTCCTCGCTGCCGTATTTGAATAACGCCGCAATCAATCCAACAGTGCCCGCGGCCTTGTTCTTTTTAGTCAGGTTATTGCCATTCTGACTTTGCCATGACAGGGTGGCGGACATTAATACCATCACTATCGATTGCGGGATCAAGTTCATCACTCCTGGGCGGTACAACGCTGTCTCAAATAAGGGAGCATAGAAGTGTTCCCTCGATAAGCTTAGTATTCTCTGGACATCGGTTACAAGGTCGCCGTTTTCAATCTTACATAAGTTTTTCCCAGGCTTAAAACCTATCGTCTGACGCCGATTTTTTAATCAAATATGCGGTGGTTATTCTAATGTCGGGCAAAAGGAATGTATGGTTCCATGCCTAAGAGAGATTTTAGGGCCACAATTAAGCCGGGATGGTGCCCGGGTGTAGAAATGGCAGAAATTACTGTACATGTGCACACGAATGGTTGCAAGTTAATGGACGGGGTGGGTATGCTGTTTACTGCGTCTATCTAGAAATAAGTAGATCCTAAAGGCTGCCAGATTACTGCAGCGTCTTTCAGGCAGAGAGTATAGCCGTGAAGAAAACAGCAGAAATTCTGGAGGAAGCGTGCTGAAGCTGCATTCGCGTCAATTTATACGTTGATAGTCAGGCAGCGATTAAGGCCATAATCTCACACAGTACTTCATCAACAGGTGTTCTGGAATGCAAAGAAGCATTGGAAAATTTCGCTCAGGCCGCACCATACATGGCCGATGAGTTGGCAAAGGAGGGTGCAACACTCGCTAAAACGATAATAGGCGTTCCAATCCGTTTGGGAGAAATTAAAAGTGGCTCATATCTCTGAAGAGAGAAGACTTTAGGGCTCATGATGGGCATACTAACTGGGCACTGCCTTCTGGCGTCACATGCTTAAAAGTTAGGTCTCGTCAATAACAGCAGGTATAGGAAGTGAGCGCTGTAAGAAGAAACGGTTGAGCATGTTTTGTTGCGTGTCCTGCGCTCGCCAGGTCAAGGCTCCAGTTATTAGGGGCGGCAGAGTTTGCCAGATCTCGGGGCAGCAATTAACCTGGGTCTTGGAAAACTTCTAGTATTTGCCAAGAGGAGGGAGTTATTCTATAATATAAGTCCTGGAACCTAATTGGGTTTCTTCCATTCAGTCGTCAAACAGATTCTGTTAACACTATGGACACATTCAGTCTATGTGAGGTCTCAGGCCAGCTGATAGTAATAATACTTATCGGTAGCAAAATTTTCAGACTTATTTCGTTGCCAAAGTTCACAATTCCGCTTTATTTTTTTCATCAGATAGCACTTAGTTCAATAAAAAGTTTGGCAAAATACATATTAGCTTTCTACTAACCTAACTTTATTTTTTTTATTATAGGCAATATAACTGCTGTGATAACATATCTTGATATCGGTTTGGAAATGGCACGTATTGCTGATCAAGAATGGTTAATGGAAGTCTCTATTATAAGAGGCAGATCCGGTCACAGGCCAATAAATACGTTAAACAAGTATGTATAGAAATTTTATGATGATTTATTTACTGCATATGGTTTATGATATTTGATAGAAAATAGGGTGAATAAGGAGATTCAACAGATTGGGAAAGAGGTTTAGGATTAGGCCATGTTCAAAAGGGTACAGGTCAAACTATGAATCACACCGCCACAAAAAAGTGAGGGATCTGTTGATGAGACACTTTATGCGTATGATTTTTGATGCGCTGTATCCGAACCTGCCACCAAAGTGAGCTAACGGGTTCTGCGTTCGGCCCTAAACTCATAAATTTGATCAATCTAGGTGGGCAAAACTAAAACAGCAGTTATTTCTGTTAGAAAAGTAGTTGTCTCAATTCATTGTTATGAAAGGAAATATTCGACAGTAAATTCACGGTGTTCCGCGCAGAATTACTATGGATCAAGCCCCCGGTTTCGGAGGGACCCGGGGTCATTTTTGGGCATTACATGAGATATTTATGTCAACATGGATATCAAACGAAAGGTATTTTGCTCCGCATTTCTATTGCTAATTTTAAGTAGGGTTGCCACTTAGGGTTGCCACCTCACCTTCTTTTTTATATTTTTTTGTATATCCACTACCATCTCGGAAATGGCTTGACCGATTTGAATCAAATTTGGTACATCGATATAGTAGTTTTAGGACTTTTCACCTAGGTGTTGCCACTGAAGATGTTTTCACAAGGTTGCCACCTTTTGCCAATAGGGGTATAAAAAAAAAAATAAATGTAAGGCGCGATAACCTCCGAAGAGATCTAAGGCCGAGCTTCTCTTCCAATTTGCGTCGTGCTCCTCTTGATTTTTCCCTACAAATTGGCCGGACGGGACCTACATGTTTTATGCCGACTCCGAACGGCATCTGCAAGGCAGATGAGTTTTCACTGAGAGCTTTTCATGGCAGAAATACAATAGGAGCGCTTGCCAGACACTGCCGAGGGGCGACCCCGCTTAGAAAAATTTTCTTCTAATTGAAAAATCTTATTTCTAAAATTTTGATGTTGCTTTGCCCGGGAGTTGAACCCAGGGCATACGGTGTGATAGGCGGAGCACGCTACCATCACACCACGGTGGCCGCGGGGGTATCAGGGGTATCAGTCTCTTACAAAATTGATCACCACTCAAAAAATCGCGGATATGCACAGCCGTTTTTGTTATTAAGCCTCGAAACAAACACAAGCTTATGTATATCCAAAAAATTACTGACTTAATATGCCACGAAAAAAAGGTATGTATGTATATCTTTTTCTTTGCAAAAAAAAAATTTTTATGAAAAGTAGAAAAATTAACTAAAAACAAGGGGTATAAAAAATCTAAGATATGAATCAAAAACACATTTACCTGTCCTAAAAGAAAATGTAACTAGATTTTATTAAGGCTAAACAAGTGAACAAGTATTTATGTTGGAAGGGTATATTGCTTTTTAATCCAAAAATACATCGAACTGCACACAATTTTTATACAACTCTAGATGTGGGCGGTTAGCTCCGTTGGCGTTGCAGATGGGTTTTGGGCTATGCATACTATTCAGTGGACATCTAGGAATGCGAAGGAGTATATTAAAAAAAAAAATAAAATTGGAATATTTTGAAAAATCGACTTTTGGCCAGCTAGATTGATCAAATACCCCACCGTGCGACACATCAATAGATCGTTTTTGCTAAAAAGCGGTTGAGGTTTCTACTAACTATTATTATGATAGCAAAATTTAGGAAATAAGCATTACTCAGATCAGCTATTTTTTCCATGCATAACTTGTGACGCTCTTAAAAAACAAAAATTATAAAAACATTCATAAATCAACCCACTGTAATCTTTATTGTCTTCAATAAAGATTCGGTTTATATTTAGCTAAAACTGATTTTGTGCGCAACTTTTTGTTAATATAAATTCTTTATTATTTATTTATTTGCTCAAAATACCAGCAGTGTGTTAGGGGACCTAGAAAATACACCCGGCAGGTATACCTGTCGTAAGAGGCGACTAAAATACCCAAATTATTTAAAGGGTTGTGTAGCACAACGCTTTCCAGAGGTTGCTATGCGAAATTTATAGCTTCTCCAACCCAATTGGCAACCTCACCTACAAGTGGCGAATCCTATTTCTTTAGCAGCCTAGGCTCTGACGACCCCAAGTTCCTTATGGAACTAAGAGGTGGGCTGCGAGATGGCCAACAAGGTTCAATGTGGCGTTGGTTCAATGAGATGATGAGGTTTGTACCTTAATTGTTACCGGAATATACCGAACCTATAGGCAGCAAAGGACCATCAACATCGATAACACCCCCTAAAAACTTCGGGGAGTATCTTTAACGCTGCAGCAACAACAAGAACAACATAAATATGTTCACACAAATTCATTGCAAACAAAAAACAAATCTTCATTTTATATAGGCTGTGAACCGTCAGATTTTTAGTGACACGTTTATCGTCATGACTCATGAAGTTCAAAGTATGCGGTACACCTGCCTCATATTTATCACAGCGCACATATGAACACATTATTTGTATGAATATCACATAAATGCAGGAATGCATAAAACTAGCTTTGATATGTTTTTGTTATCTGGGTTTTTATTTATGCCTAAAGTACTATTTTTTATACCCAGCTGTACTAGTACACAGGGTGTTATAGCTTTGATTGGATAACGGTGGGTTGTAAGGTATAAAGGAATCGAGATAGATATAGACTTCCATATGTCAAAATCATCAGTATCCAAAAGGATTTGATTAAAATTCATGTCCGTCCGCCCGTCTGTCCGTTCGTTAACACGATATCTTGAGCAAATATTAAGATATTAGATTTGAATTTGAACTCACCAAATTCGGTATACAGGCTTATCTGGGCCCAGAATAGATTGGTATTGAAGATGAGCGAAATCGGACGATAACCACGCCCACTTTTTTCGATATCGAAAATTTATAAAATTGGAAAAAATGAGAAAAATAAAATAAGAATAGCGCTAAGCTAATAAAATGTGGTAGGTATATTAGTTTTATAACGCAAAACATTACTTCCAAAAAATTTTGAAACATGGGCGTGGCACCACCCACGTTTAGAAGACGAAAATTTGGCAGTTTAACAAACCGCCAATAAAAAGCTGTTGAAGATATTACATTGAAATTTGGCAGAGACACTATCCTTACCAAATTATATCGACTGAGTTAAGATAATCAAAATCGGTTAAAGACCACGCCCACTTTTTTCTTGTCTAACCTTAACAAAGTTTGCAATAACTTTATGGTATTTAACTACATTTGACTGATATTCTAGCTCAGTAGTGGTTTGGTTGAGCGAAGAACAAAACTTTAACAAAATTTTGAAAATATGTGTGTCCCGCCCTTTTATTTGTTACTCTTTCCAAAATACTTTTAATGCCATAAGTCGAACAAAAATCTCCCAATCCGAACGAAATTTAGCATAAACATTTTTTTCATAGCTACAACTGTTTGCTCTGAAAATTACCGAAATCGCCTGAAAGTCACTCCTTCTTTTCTATAATAGCTCTGAAAATGTGTCTGTAAATTCTTCTTTTTTTGAACGAAAATGAGTTCAGAAAAGAACCACATATGTATGAAAGAGTCTTTATTCAAGATCTTTCGGGTTGTCAGGATTTTCTGGATTCTGATTAAATAAAAACGCTGCCGATTTATGCACATTAGCACATTATAACTAACAATTCATGTTTATTAAAGTTTAAAGTTAAATATAGGAAAATATGTGTGTTTAAATGAAATTAATTAAATGGTTTAATTTATTTAAAGTAAAATGAGTATTAGAATGATTTCTCTGCCCGTTGCCGAACCGACGTTGTTCACGGCGCGTTGTTCAAATCTAAACTGCCCTTTTGTCGCTGACATTGAGTAAGGGTTGCCAATTGATTATTATTCCATTCATGTGCAGAGATGATGTATTTCGTAGGATTAATTACTAAGGTAGGGTCAGCCTAACCGTTGTATTATATTGACCATAGATTAGGTTGCCTTTATATTATATTGCTCGTATTCTTAGGATGACCTTACATGTATGTATTATTGCACAGCCTTATAACTCTATTAACCACACAAGACAAACAACAACAGCGTTTCAAGTATACAGCTGGGTATGTAATGCTCGGTTTCAGCCGAACTTAAAATTTCTTACATGTTTTTTGCTGATTTGACCGTTCATAGAGTCAATTGAGAGTCAAAAATTTGTGCGATTTGCAATGGATAAAAGTGTGCCGCCATTTCTGTTGGTTTTATTAGCTTTTTTATTTCAATGTATAGATTAATTAACCCTGTTCAGACTGTATACACTTAAAGCTATAGTTTTTGTTTTGCTCTGTGCCTAATACAAATTCACTCTTAGAATATAAAAAAAAAAAATTCATAGCCAAGGTACTTCGATATTATATTAAAATTTACTCTAAAAATTTACACTAAAAAATGTTTCAAAAATATAATAAATACTGAGAAAATTTTCAATTCAAAATTGATTCATTAAAGGCTTGGTTTCCTCCAAAAGCGGTGCCGCTATGTTACGACCGCTAAAGAGCGGCCGGTATACTCACCGTTTCCAGCGGCAACGCTTTGTTCTAAACTACGATCCATTGTGGATAAAACAAGTGTGATATCTTATCCGTCAACTGCCTGACAGGATGTTCAATATGACTACTTTTTAGCGTTTTGACAGGATGTTCAATAGAAAGAAATAGAGAATGAGACAGCGAAAGTCAATTACAAATCAGATGATCCATTCTATTTGTAATTTTGACGTCTATGCAGAAGTTATCACACTTGTTTTATCCACAATGCTACGAACTCTTTCGGCAGACGAGTTGTAAAAGTTAATTTTACATTTTTGCATGTTTTTTTTAGTTTTTTTATAATTTTTCTTTTAATAAACTCACAAGAAAAAAATTTCAATTCAAAAATGTTGTTTATTTTATAAATAATTTGAAATATTTGACAAAATATACACCGCTTTGACAATAGCGGTGGGAAAAACGGTGATGAACGAGTTTCTACCGTCATAACGGCAGTGTTGTTTTATGCCCGGCCGCTATATTACGTTACGGTGAGCTTCACCGTATTCTTAGTTTCTACATAATTACTTTTACATTGCAATATTTTGGACAACGTACTCTACCGCTATGTAACGGCCCCCAATATAGCGGCGCCGTTTTCGAGGAAACCAAGCCTTAAGGGGACCATCAAAATTCGTTAAACATTTAAATTTTTTTTATTTTTTTTTCAATTTAAAAAAGTTTCAGTGTACATATAACTTTTTATATGTATTGTGATTGCAAATTTTTGAGCAGCCCTGATTAACACAAATAATCTAAGAGTACTTGTAAATGTTAAAGTGCGAAGATCTATCTTTACTTAAATGAAAAAAACTGTAAAATTTTTTTTACATATACATATATATATGTACGTATGTATGTATGTTCACATATTTGCATTTTCCTTATGCTATTTTTTTAGATACTACAAGAAAATCGTACAGGGTAGCCGACTACATTTTGGATGAAATTCGGATATGTTGTAGATCATAAAAAAGTAAGTTTGTAGTATTGTTCACGTTTTGTTGAGTTTGCAAAAAAGTTCACAAATGTTACATATTTTATGTACATACAAATTATACAATAAATTATTTATTAGTTATAAATACATATGTAGTAGTGCGATGCGATATATACAGTTCTACAACATATCCGAGTTCATGTATTATTTTAAATATTATTTAAAAAAAATAAACAAAAGTAAATCAATAAATAAAAATTTATAAATAAATCAATTATGAATAAAACTATTAAAAAGTTTTTAATAAAAAAAAATATTCATAAGAATTTAGTAAATGAACGAACTGAATCAATTGAATATACAAAAATCAAAACGAATCTATACAAGTTGATTGCAAAGCGAAGTCAACCAATTCGCCGTGCAGAAGAAAGTCAATTTAAAAGAAAATTTGAATTTATGTATGTTTGTTTAATGGTGTGTTCAGTTTATACTTATATTTAAGAATTCATGAGCTTAACACCGGCTTATAATAATTGAATTTCAATTATTATGTTTTCTAAGAGAAACTGAAAAGAGAGAAATATTTACTGGCATATTGCGATGGACCCATTTCGAAAACCGCCAACGTAATCATCATCAGGCAATTTTGTAATGTTATCATAATGTAAAGGCTACTGTAGTTTCACCATGTGATTCACGGTTCGAATCCCGATGAAACCTTTGATAACATTACAAAATTGCCTGATGATGATTACGTTGGCGGTTTTCGAAATGGGTCCATCGCAATATGCCAGTAAATTTTTCTTTCTTTTCAGTTTCTCTTAGAAAACATAATAATAGAAAATTTGAATTGTTTTCGATGAACTGACATACAGTTGTACCAAGGCGAATCCATACCAGGTGGTGGCAAAGCGAATTCAACCAATTCGCCGTGCAGAAGAATGTCAAGTCAAAAGAAAATGTTCATTGATTTCGATTAACTGACATATTGTAGTACCAGGCGTTGTATAGAAAGCGTTGTGTGGAAAACAAGGCGAATTCAGTACCAATTGTTGTTATCCCAACAGCTGATTGCTTCTTGTTGATTATTTTCCATACAGCGCCTTATACTTTAATATGTCAGTTAATCGAAATCAGCCAACATTTTCTTTTCACCTGACATTCTTCTGCACGGCGAATTGGTCGCTTTGCCACCACCTGGTATGGATTCGCCTTATGTTATCCCAACATCTCATTGCTTCTTCTTGATAATTTTCCATACAACGCCTTGTACAACAATATGTCAGTTAATCGAAATCAATCAATTTTTTTTTTCAACTTGACATTATTCTGCACGGCGAATTGGTTGAATTCGCTTTGCCACCTCCTGTTATAGATTCGCCATGTGTGGAAAATAATCAAGAAGAAGCAATCAGCTGTTCGGATAACAACACCTAGTACAGAATTCGCCTTGATAAAAACATGTTCAGTTCTTTCGAAACGAACTGCAAAAAAAAACTAAAAAAATGGTTTGTCCTGCTTTCTTACTTTTCTCTTTTTAATTTATAACCGCCAAAGCTTTTATCGTTATCAGTTCTATGTAATTATGCATTTTTATACTCAGCTGAGCAGAGCTCACAGAGTATATTAACTTTGTTCGCATAACGGTAATCCGTAACGGCATAAACTAATCGAGATAGATATAGACTTCTATATATCAAAATGATCTGGGTGAAAAAAAAAAATTCTTTTAGCCATGTCCGTCCGTCTGTCCGTCCGTCTGTAAACACGATAACTTGTGTAAATTTTGAGGTATCTTGATGAAATTTGGTATGTAGGTTCCTGGGCGCTCATCTCAGATCGCTGTTTAAAGTGAAATCGAAATCGGACTACAACAACGCCCACTTTTTCGATATCGAAAATTTCGAAAAACCGAAAAAGTGCGATAATTCATTACCAAAGACGGATAAAGCGATGAAACTTGGTAAGTGCGTTGGCCTTATGACGCAAAATGGAAAATTAGAAAAATTTTGGACAATTGGCGTGGCACCGCCCACTTTTAAAAGAAGGAAATTTAAAAGTTTTGCAAGCTGTAATTTGGCAGTCGTTGAAGATATCATGATGAATATTACTATATTACTATATGTGTGATAAATAAAAATTAGCGAAATCGGATGACGAACTAAAAAAAAATTTTTTTTAAAGCCAAATTTTAACAAAAAATTTAATATCTTTACAGTATAAAAGTAAATTATATCAACATACGACTCCAGTAATGATATGGTGCAACAAAATACAAAGATAAAAGACAAATTCAAAATGGGCATAACTCCGCCCTTTTTCATTTAATTCGTCTAGAATACTTTTAATGCCATAAGTCGAACAAAAATTTACCAATCCTTGTGAAATTTGGTAGGGACATAGATTCTATGACGATAACTGTTTTCTGTGAAAATGGGCGAAATCGGTTGAAGCCACGCCCAGTTTTTATACACAGTCTACCGTCTGTCCTTCCGCTCGGCCGTTAACACGATAAAAATCGATATATCTTTACTAAACTCAGTTCACGTACTTATCTGAACTCACTTTGTATTGGTGTAAAAAATGGCCAAAATCCGACTATGACCACGCCCACTTTTCCGATATCGAAAATTACGAAAAATGAAAAAAATGCCATAATTCTGTACCAAATATGAAAAAAGAGATGAAACGTGGTAATTGGATTGGTTTATTGACGCAAAATATAACTTTAGAAAAAACATTGTAAAATGGGTGTGACACCTACCATATTAAGTAGAAGAAAATGAAAAAGTTCTACAGGGCGAAATCAAAAGCCCTTGGAATCTTGGCAGGAATACTTTTTGTGGTATGACATATTTAAATAAGTTAGCGGTACCCGACAGAAGATGTTCTGGATCACACTGGTCCACATTATGGTCGATATCTCGAAAATGACTTCACATCTACAACTAAGGGTTACTCCTTTTTAAAACCCTCATTAATACTTTTAATTTGATACCAATATCGTACAAACAAATTCTAGAGTCACCCCTGGTCCACCTTTATGGGGATATCTCGAAAAGGCGCCCACCTATAGAACTAAGGCCCACTCCCTTTTAAAATACTCATTAACACTTTTCGTTTGATATCCATATCGTACAAACAAATTCTAGAGTCACCCCTGGTCCACCCTTATTGCGATATCTCGAAAAGGCGTCCACCTATAGAACTAAGGCCCACTACGTTTTAAATAATCATTAACACCTTTCATTTGATACACATGTCATACAAACACATTCCAGGGTTACCTTAGGTTCATTTTGCTAAATGGTGATTTTCCCTTATTTTGTCTCCAAAGCTCTCAGCTGAGTATATAATGTTCGGTTACACCCGAACTTAGCCTTCCTTACATGTTTTATTTAAAAATTAATTACAGCTTTAAGTGTTGCTTTAATTTCGGAAGGATTTTCCCAAATTGACGGGTGTGTATAAGAACGTATTATCTCCGTCTTTGTTTCAGTGACGCCCAGCCTTATACGGTTCTAACATATTAAATTTATATTGTGGGGCATCAAATTTTGTTTAGGAGTTCTTAGACCTTTTGCTTAGACGAATGACACAGCCCCACATAAACAAGTGGGATGTTTAATGGACTACATAGATTGGTAAATTCTTATTGACTTTGGGTCGCTGAACAGCGAACATGAGTTTTTGCCACAAAAAAGGTGAGTTTTTTAGGTTACAATTAAAACAAGAGCTAACTTTTGGATTCTGGTCGCGAATTCGTGCTTAGTGACCCAAAGTTCATAAGGGTTGATCTATCTAGTCCGCTGAACATCCCGCTAATTTATTTTGTGGAGCTGTGTAATTCATGAACCAGCTCTGATATATCGTCTTCTAACACTCACCCGTCAATAATTTTGGGCTTTATGATACTGAATAAGTTTTTATACTCTCATTCTATCATGTTATTATGTAATCATGTTAGCGTAACTATGTAAATAGATCTGTTGCCTTTTAATTTTTAACTTTTTTTTCACGACTTCTTCTAGTTATTAGTTCTCTAAACATATTCGAAGTTCTTTTCTCATTTCACAATCTAATTTGTACTCAATAAAATTTTTGTATTTTCTTAAATATTGCATTGCAGAACATCAGTGCTGTTCGTGTCCATATCCTTCATCGTACTTATGGTGATCTCGTTAGTTTGGTTGTTATTCTACTATATACAACGCTTCAGATATCTGCAGACAAAAGATCAGCATTCGGTAAGTGAAGAGAAAGATTAATTGAATTTTTTGTAAAACAAAATAAAGAAAAATAATAAACCAAAAGCAAAAGTGGAACCGGCAGGTTTCGACAAGGTTACAATCACATCGCCCTGCCAGAGAGGCTTTGACTCGTGCACTCGCCAAGGAAGGTGTTACCGACAAACTTAAAGGGCACGCGAACTCATCACTCGGTCTAGCTGGCCTGACTTATTCTAACCTGTGGTTCAACGCAGTGTTCAGAACGGAGTCGGCTCCGGCGGCGTGAAACGTTACATCATCTAGTGACCGCTACGCTGGTAGACCGCTTTAAAAAAAAGAGCGAGTGACAATAGCTGTATAAGTGCCACCCAAAAAAGGTTTTTAAAATTTGAGGGGTGTTTTGAACACAACTATATCCTCCAGTACTACAATCCTCGATCTTTAAAGCACTGAAAGTACATGGCGTACCAAATTATTAATACAATTAAGGCCAGGAGTATGCCAGAGGTGCCCACTGAGTCCTTTAGTGTTCGAACTTGGTCTAGAGGTCGTCAGACGCGCGGTGGCCCAAGAAAAGCTCTGCTACCAATTGGTCAACACCGTCATAAATAATTTGGCCTACGTCAATGATGTGGTGCTAATCGGGGATACTTCGGCTAATATAAGAAATCTGCTGGAAGCCGAAGAAGAAGACGCGAGAGTCATTGGTCTTAGCGCAACGCCCCACATACCGGTGGCGATAAAAACACTACAGCTACACATTTCCTTGTTCAGGGCCAGTCTGTGCAAGCATTGGAACCAGGAGAGCATTATGCCAACTTTTTTTATTTTTTCTTGGACGTTGGGGCAGCGGTCTGCCCTCAAGTGGCCCAATGATAACCGCCTTATCCTGTTCGTGAGTCTACACTCCATGGGACCGTTATTAGGCATAAATGCACTGGGGGAAAGGAAATTAATCACCACTGCTTCGCTGCTGATCGACGTGCTAGCACTAGTCATAGGCTAGGCAACCTTCCTTACACCACGGTTAATCTTTATCCTGCAAGGGGCAGACAAGTATACAAAATATCTTAACGAGGCCGATAAAGTCATAAAAAAAACAGTCAAATCATGGATGAACCTCCCTCAACGTGCTAGCACCAATCTTGTCTTTACGTCGCCCCTTTAAAGTTGCTGTGCTCAAAGGACCAGATCGCGGGCAGCATAGCGGTATCAGACTATTACAGAAATGCAAAGGAAGCCGGCATGCCACATAAATATGCCGAGGTAACTATCCAGCGAATCAGGCCTGCCCGCTCAACCGGCCCAGCATTGGTCGAAGGCACAGAAGGCATCGGTTACAACTAACAGCAAGATCAAATAACACTGGCATGATCCATATCGGTGTCGAAGTTCCGGATCCAGCGTGGCCTACCAACCTTTGGTAGTTCACCGTTGTCGAGTCAGAGGATATCAATCGCATCATTTCTACTCTGCTACGTTGGGTGGCACATTACTATCAGTGGACTTTGCTTAAAAACACGGAGGGAGGGAAATTCCTCGAAGTGACGGAGAAAACGAACCACTTTCTCCGTCCCAGGACTTGAGGTTAAACAGTGGAGGTCTCCCGTTGTACTTTTAGGTGTTTAAGACTTCAAATTGGGCAGCAGAGGATAGAAAAATATCAGACTATTCGTCAGAGCGGATGGGACCCTGCAAACGGACGGCATCTCAGCATATCCCTATGGCCTTTGAGAGATCGTTTCAAACTTAACCCTTTCCAATCCAACAAAACTATCCTTAATGAGTAAATCAACCCATTTATGCAAGTTTTTCTTTTCACTTTTTCCCCTACAGCGTCAATTGTGTTCAGTAACAAAGAAAGCCATCATGAAAATACCAACAAAAACTGGCAAAACCAGCGATGAGAAGGATTTGGATAGCGATTGTTGTGCCATTTGTATCGAGGCCTATAAACCTTCCGATTGTATACGAGTGCTGCCATGCAAGTGAGTAAAAATGAGGAAATGAATAATAAAAAAAAAAGAAAATAACAAAGTTTTCTACATATTTTTCCCGATCTTTCGCAGACATGAATTTCACAAAAACTGCATTGATCCCTGGCTAATTGAGCATCGTACCTGCCCCATGTGCAAATTGGATGTGTTAAAATTTTACGGATATGTGGTGGGTGATCAAATACATCCTACACCAAGTCCCCAATATGTACCACCAAATATCGATAATTTGGATGGTGCTCGTGTTGGTGGTGGTGGTGGTAGTGGTGTTGAAAATGATGTAGAAGTTATTGCTGTAGCGCTAGCGCCTCCATACTCAGCTGCACAACCAACAGCTACAACACAAGCCCAACAACAATCAAATGCAAATGTAATGCAGCAAACGGCAACGCAAATCACACAGCTGCCAGTCAGCAGATTGTCAACAACGACGACAGCAGCGACGACGCATGCGCAGCAGCAACCACATACACAATTACACACACATACTCATATAAATAATTGTAATTGTTCTAATGCAAATAGTAGTGCTAGTAATCGCAGTGATAATGCATCATGTTGTTTGCAACAGCGTGATTCGAGCGCCATTTGTCAGCAGCTTAGCTGTGAGCATACGCGCAACAACAACACCCCAAGCAGCGGCACTAGCGCGCATATTATGCGTCGTAATTCGGCGCCTTTGGTGTTGCAAGTGTCAACAGCGAGCCATAAAGTGACAGATGTTTAATTTGTGCAGTAGCCATCATTACAAAAACAACAAATGCCAAATAGCAACGCAGCGGCTAAGCGAATGTTACAAATGGCAATCGTTCGTCGCATTTGAGCTTTCGTAGTTCGCTTTTAGTGGCTGCGCTGCAATGCAACAACTTATCATGTAATACACATACAAACAAACATTTACTACATAAATATAATTAGGCTACTCACATTACCTACACTGTAAATAATTTTAGTTTTTAGTATTCATTCGTATTTATTTCATAAGTTTTGTAAACGTTCGTATTATTATTGATTATATAGAGATTTACGCTAAGCGCTAAACGATACATGCTGATTTGCTAAACAAAAACGTAGCTTCTAATAACAACGAAAAAAAAAAAAACTGTACAGCAGCGTACAGAAAAATAGTAGTGGCCATTTTTTCTCAATTAATTCTCTCACTTATTTTTTTTTTTTTCGATATTTCGAGAAGAAACTTAATGAAGCTGTTGCTGAAATTATGCAAACGAGCCTCGAGAATATTTTCGAAACAAAATTCTAAAATTTTCAAAAATTTCGAACTTTTTATTTGCATTTCTCAAAAATTTTTTCAGTAATCAGTTTTTTAGCCCCCTCAATTTTAGTCGAACAAAGTACAAGTGATAGGTATTTAAAAATCGCATTGATTTAAAATACAAATATTTCCGAAAGGTGTTTCAGATTTTCTTTTATATAAAGGAAAAAACTGTGTATGGAAGAAAATCTAAAAAAAATTCGAACCTCTTATTTCAAGTTCTCTGAAACACCCAGTGGAAAAAAAATTGTCTAAAATCAATGCCAATTTTGAGAGACCTATAACTTGCACTTTGTTAGACTAAAATGGTTAGGGCTACAAAACTGCATATTCAAAAAACTCACACAATTCGAAATAACAGGTTCGAAATTTTCGTTTGAACTATATCAGGAATTTTCGAATTTTTTCGAAAACATAGGCTTTGAAGAGATTTACAAGGTATAATCGAAACAGCTGTCGCCTTGTCCGTCCTGATGTCACGTTGTTTAAATTTTTTCCAAATTATTAAATAAATTGTTAAAAAAAATTACCACTGCTATTTTTTTGTTCGCTGCTGCAAATGAATTCAAAAGTTTGAACGAGTAATACATTTTGAAAATTTTTATGACTCAACGGTTACGATAGATCTATTTATAGTTTGTATTTGTATGTAAACTACATGGTCTAAATCTAAAATGTTTGTATGCTTCATATTCAAATTTGGTTTAAAATTTAAACTATACTGGTTGTTTTGAAAATAAACTCCCTGCGTTTCGTTTAAATTTTTAAACGAAAAACCACAAAATGTAGTGAAAAATATTGAATGATTAAATAGTTTTCACAAATATAATTCAACGTGATAGCAAGCAGTTACTTATTTTGTTTTTGGACTTATTTTAAACCAAAAAAACTTACAATATTTATGTACATATATCGGTTATATTTAAAAAATTTCAGCAATTTAAAACTGTTTATTTCGTTTCGAAACCATGTCATGATATTGGATTCCGTATGGCTTGAAAATTTAACAAAAAGAACGCGAATACGTAGTTTGAAATTGACTTCGAAAAAGTTTAAACATTGACCGACGAATAGTTTCAAATGTAACCTCAAATTTATAGCCATGTAGGCGTTCGCAGATCTTTTTGCCATATCTATCGGTTGTCTGAGAGGGAAAAGTTTTGAGAAATTTTAGTGAAAAATTAGCCTTATAAAAGCTAATAACACTATGGACCTATTCAGTTTATGTGAGGTGCTCACGGAAAAGCCTGTTCAACCTAAACAAAATTACATCTTCATTGCCGACATACTAACTGAAATATTAAAGAGTGTATAATTGCAAAATTTTTGGAACCAATAAAAGGGAGGGAGATAATTTCAGATTTGCCAAAAAGTTAATCTGACAACATCAGCAAATTTTTAAATTTGAGTGTAGTTCTTATCCAATTGTGTTTTTTTTATCGAGTTTGTAGCTCTCTCTTTCTCTCTCTCTCTCTCTCTCTCTGAGCATGGGCGTGGATAGAAGCTACACGGGAAACTAGGAAGAGGGAGGCGTCGAGGATAGGAAGGATGCGATGGTAGTAGCTTGAGAGATAATAAACACATGCAAACCCGTCGTACAAACAAACTGATAACAAACAACGTAGAGGTATAGAGAAGGCCCAAGGAGACTAGTACTGGAAGAGGTAAACTGTCAAAACGCGTCTAGGTCATTCATCACTGGAGCATTTTAAATTGCAATGCTGGTAAAACTTTACTTATATATGGCGTGTAAAATTCAATGATTTTCTAATTATAGCTTTTAAAGTTTTTTAAAGTTTTAATATTCATGAGGAAGGTGGCAGTGGTGAATAAGCTACCAGCCGTTTGAAACTTTCCACTCGTATTCATTCTAGAACTTTCTCTATACTTCTAAAATTCTCTTCTAATAAGCAAATTTTGGTTCTGTTGATTTCAGTAAAATAAAAAATCATTGAAAGTTAGGGATATTTGAGAAAGAAATTGTTACGAGACACAACGCGATAATATCGTGGTGACTATTGACTAGTCATTTAACTAAGATAAGATATAAATAGTAAACAAACAAATAATATAATGTAATTAAGAACAGCAGATATGTGTTATTTAAAATACATTTAATGCTAGCAATTAATAAAGCCAGAGTTAATTAATACAATCAATAAATTTGAAAACAATAAGTATACAGTAGTGGTCACCTAAATAGCACACTTGTATTTTAAGACAGTATTCCTAAACCTATTTTATCTTTAAGCGTTTTGTTAATTTTCAATTAAAGAGTAATGCTTACTCTATCCAATTTTCTAAAAATCAAATTTCTAACTTCTTATTGAGAATTTTTTCGAGTACGCAGTTTTATAATGCCGTTCATAGCAAAAATGCAGCAAAGTTTACTTACGGCTTTTAGGGAATTTCGTTACCACTGTATTTCTGCGACTTCAATTTACTCATTAAGTAAAAAATTAATCGTTAAAATTGGAATTTAAAGATAAAACTAGATTTAAAATTTGTATTATATTTCCAATATTTAAAATTTCCAAACCACCAAAAACCAAACCAAACCAAAGCAGTAAATCAGTTTTCCTGGCAAAAAAGCTGTATAAAATACATATTACAGCCTTTATTCTCTGAAATTTGGTTATACATCAAAAGGTTATCTTTTAACATTGAAATAAAATTTTACTGTGAAAAAGATTTGAAATCAAAAAGCAGTGTAATTGAAAGTAATAAATTTCATTATATAATGTACTGATTTTAGATTTACAAGACTTCGCATCTCACTTCAGGCTCCGAAAGGAATGATATACTAGAATTAAATCATAATGGCTCTGCATAAAGTCATCGATTAGTTCAGTTTCTTAATTTTTGTTGTGTACCAAGTAAAACTATTGTCTGAGTTAAAACAAACGTAAAATTTATACTACACATTTTTCTGATCTCATGTTTTACATTTTACCGCCTTTTTGCTATGGACGGAGTTTGCATTGAATTTATATAAAGGATATGCAATTTGCAAAACGGCCACCGTGGTGTGATGGTAGCGTGCTCCGCCTATCACACCGTATGGCCTGGGTTCAACTCCCGGGCAAAGCAACATCAAAATTTTAGAAATAAGATTTTTCAATTAGAAGAAAATTTTTCTAAGCGGGGTCGCCCCTCGGCAGTGTCTGGCAAACGCTCCGATTGTATTTCTGCCATGAAAAGCTCTCAGCGAAAACTCATCTGCCTTGCAGATGCCGTTCGGAGTCGGCATAAAACATGTAGGTCCCGTCCGGCCAATTTGTAGGGAAAAATCAAGAGGAGCACGACGCAAATTGGAAGAGAGCTCGGCCTTAGATCTCTTCGGAGGTTATCGCGCCTTACATTTATTTTTTTTTTAATTTGCAAAACACTGCCGACTGACATCTAATTTTGAAAATTTTTTTGTCGAGGGTGCTGCCCATTTCCTTCTCTACAATGACAAATAGAAAATATTCGATTGAATAATAAACGAACAGACAAACACGCATCAGCAAATTAACACAAAACAATAAATTAAATAAAGTAACAAACACACAAAAATGACCAAACGACTAAAATCACTGACTTCTACCTGCCTCAGCTAACCGCACAACTTGATCACTGAAAACCACCGCCGTTTCTGAATGAACACATAACACACATACTCATGCTCATGCACCTACGAACTATAAATATTAAGACTAGCGACAAAAACAGATCGGAACGAAAAATGACACTGAAGATGGCACAACGCCAAAACCGCGTTGTCTCCAATCCAAATTTATTGAGTTGATTTATTTAGCTTACGCTTGTTTTAAACATTTCACAAAATTGTATTTAATGACAAACTTTCTTGCTCTGAGTTGCTCTAATTTTTGTTTCATTAGTATGCGCTCAAAATTGAACTAGAGCAATCTAGATCAAAAATTTTTGCACTAGCTTTTTTTTGTTAAAATTGTAATTTTTGAATTAAAAAATTAAATCATTCGTATAAAAAAGAAGTCAATTACAAAATATTAAAAATTTAAAAATTTTATCGAATGCAGTATTCTTGTAATTTAGTGCTAAATCTAACATTTTAATTCACTAAGAACTAGTGGTTTTGGAAATGTTGGTTATGATAGTGTTTCATGGGATGCTGGATTCACATATTTAAAATTTAAAAAATTTGAAAAAATGTCTGAAAGGTTTAAACATTTTTTGACAATTTTAATCCGCTTCTTTATGACAGAACTGTCAAATTCAATCACACTTTGTTAAATACACTTTGGCTCTGACCTGACTTTGCTCTCCACTTATTATGCGTTCAATAAACGAACCTAATGAGTTGAAAATTTTGACGTAAAATTTTTGAAACTTGTTGAATCGCTGTGAATTTCGTTTTAAGTACATACTAAACGAGTATTCTTAGAAAATTGGAAAGCGAAAGCAAAATAATTCAATTGAAAACTAATAAAACAGTTAAAGAATAAATCAGTTGTGAGCACTGTCTAAAAATAAAACTGTGCTATCTAGGTGTCCATCACTGTATGTAAGTTTATGCGCCAAACAATATAATAAAAATTTTTGGTAAAATGTTTGTTGAATGAAATAAAAAACATTTAAAAAAACAATATTTAATTGAAAAAAGTCAAAAATCTTTAGTTTTAGTTATAAAACGCTTTTTTCTAGAAATTAAACAAATAAATATAAATTAAAATGCTGAATACATACCCTTTGGGGATTTTTTTAACACGCCTGGCAATATTCCCTTGTAAAACTTTAAAATTACGCTTGGATTTAAATACTACTAAAGTTATAATAATTATATATATGTATAAGCATTTTCTTGTGTTTGCTTTTAATATTAGAGTTGCTGTACTTAGATCTAATTACCTTATAGATACTGTAAATTAATTTATATACTATTACATAGATATCGAAAAAAATATAAGCTAGACTTGCATTTCAATCATATAGCGAAACGTAGTTACGAAATTAAAAAATCTCTTCTATGAATGGATATCGTAACGTAGCTACGTTTTTTTATTAATTTCAAATTTTTATATAATAAAAACGTTTACGGTTATGTAATTAGAAATAAATACCCGCAAAACTTTGTATGTACCATATTGGGTTTAAGTTAAATATGTATGTTGATGTGCTAATTGTATGAAGCGATAAAAATAGTTTAAGCAGAAATCGATAAATTTGAACAAAAAATACAAACGAAAATTTAAAAATTATGCCAGATTTTTTATTTGATTTAATTTTAAAATATTATTGCATTTTCTAAAATAATAGTTTTGCTAGAGCATTTGAAAAGTTTTAGAGGCGGTGTGTATAAATATGGAGGCTGTGAGTGTATTAGTGCTTCACACCTTCTACATGCAAGAGCAATATATGCAACTCAAAATTTAATACGAGATCAGTACCAAACATACTGTGAAGGAAGCGTGAAGGTCGTTCATTCATATGTCGTGTGAGCGTTGCGAGTGAGATTCAACTGAGATGAGCAGTGAATCAGTTTTCTCTTCAACTTCAAACCATTGTTTACTATATTGTAACGAATTTTCGGGAGTTCCTGATAATTATGCAGCTTCTTCTAATGTTCGAATCGCTGAACTGTCGAATAAATAACTCCAATATTCAGCATTGCAAAATGGTCTTTATTTAGACTACTTTGGGGGTAGTACTTCACAATTACAATTATACTTCACTAATAGCGTGTTTAAATCAAATTGATTGATTATCACTTGCACCGCGCTGCAAGTAGAGAGTGCTTCGCTGGAGAGTATCTCCGTTAGCCTCGTTCACCTATTTCTCCTAAGGTCTAGACTTTTCACGAAGATGCCTTCTGGAACAGTTGTATCTCATAATTGGTTATTTAGCTATATGCGAGTGTATGTGTGAGTAACAACTTCTTCTCTTGGCTGATGATAACGTGATGTGTATGTGAAAAAATCTCTTTGCTTCAAGCTTCTGGTTATGTGTATGTCTGACTGCTGCTTTAATGTGTACATGTACATAAGTGTGACTGCTTGATTATTGTTGTTGTGCATTTATTTAGCAGCAGCATAGTGATGTAATAAACTGCTAATATTCGTCACAATAAGTTATGTTGCGAATAGACTGAAAGGCAGTAAAAGAAGGCAGTCGAACGGAATGGAATGAAGAAAGGCAGGAAGAGTAGAGTTGCATTACGGAGCATGCTAACAGCACAACATGTCGGCCACCAAGCTCCATGTTTTTTAGCTCATTCGAGTTTGCGACTTGTGCTAACTGGTCGTCCAGCAGTCTGAGCCCATTGAGCATTGTACGGACACTGAATGTGGGTTAAAAGCCCAATTTTCCGATCCGAACTACGTCCACGAACTGTTAATGGTAAGCTCAAACCACGAACTTTTATGATTTGACTAGACGAGCCATACGGTAGGAAATTCCTCGTTTCCAACTAGCACACGTTTCTACTCCATAAAAAGAGTGCAAATTCTATTATTTTACGCAAGAAGATTGTAGCCTGACAGAAACAGCTCAGTTTATCACGCATGATCCAAAAACCGTACGTGCATTTCTTTTTCTGGCGGCTGTTTTGTTGCTGTTTTAACCGCAAAAATAGTTCCCGAAGGCTTAATAAGTGGTGCGGATGTCTTTTGACGTATTGAGAACGGTATGCTCCGATACTATTACCTTCTAGTACTCGCTCGGCGGCCTCGAGAAAGGTTATTTCTATCCCCCTCAAACCCTCGGATCTGTGAATTGTAGGCGTCTTTTACGACAGCTATATCTATCTTGGGACTAGGTTCTTTTTGGTGTTGGAGAAGCGGTGAAAAAAATGTGTATTATTCAACATATGTTGTCTGATAATCTCGCAGTGTCCAGCATCAGCGTGTGAGGATCGATATAGGCAGCGTCGAAAAGACCACTGCTCTTCCTTTTTTGAATCGGGGCCATCATTTTATCCACCGATTATTATTGGGCGAGTCTCATATTCGTTACCAGGCGAAGAGCATATAAAGATTTGTGATCTACTGTAGACTGGGCCCCATCAATAACTTCTACGGGCGCGACAAAGCATATTTTTTGTAAGGCCAAACCCGTTTGAGGCTATACGAAAGGCGTCTGCGCATAATCTTGTTGGGGCGCCATTTGTTTTTGCCGCCCCATTCAGTCATTCCTAGTAAAATTTGGATTACCGTCAATTCTGTTTCGGCGTCGTGCCATATTAAGTTCCAAGTTTCGTTCTAGAACAAAAAATGCTCTTTGAACATCTCGGTAGTTCTTATCCTCACCAATGTACTTACATACTTTTGCGCGATGTTGTTCCATGATTGATTTTGTGGAAATGATTTATTCCTAAAGGAAAAATCTTCAGATATTTCATAGATTTCGACAATTTTCGGTTTTTGATCGTACGCCTTTCAAGTAGCTCACTTTGCCTGGTTTAGCTTTGTTTTGTGTTTGTTATCGCTTGCATAACAGTCGCATTATCAAAACCTGATCGAGATGGGACTGGACTGGACTGAACGGAAAGTACTAGCACAAAATAACCTCCATATCTTACATCCCAACTCCATGCTCAGATTCTCGACTCATTCTATTGGAGTTCTAATACCATTCAGATGCAATACTGTCATAAAACATACTTCGCTTGCGGAGATTTCCTTAATTCATAAAACTCTAATTTTTCCGTAAAATGCTTTGAAGGATGTTTCAAGTACAGCTTCATATTAAACGAGCACACGATCGTCTATAGATTTGCTCATAGTTTTTCTCATTTTATTCCCCAGTTTCTTGGTAGCGAAGAAAGTGTTTTGGAGTATGAAACAGAGCGCTCAAATCCACCCGCAACCGCAACAACAACTGCCACTAGCAATGCTTCCGCTGGAGTACAACGTGTTGGCGCGCTCGATGATCTTGTACGCAGTCGTGATTTCGTTATAGATTTTCCACGTATTTTTGTACTAGAAGCTGGCGGAGCTACAGGCATACATGAATCGCTATTTCCACCCAGATTACCAGAACGTTCACAGTCGTCGATGTCATTGGCGCATGCCAGAGATTGGATGTCCGCAGTGACTAACAAATTAGATGAGCAGCACGGCTTGAGGCGTTTACGGCGAGGTGCCATGCGTGATGGAATGGATGAGGTATGCGTGTTTATTTTTTATGACGAGTGTCACATTTACTAAAAATATCTTTACATAGAATTTGTTAACTGTTTGTGCAGAGGCTGTGAAAAAGCGTCGTTCCCATTCTGCTGATGGTCGTTTTTCGAGTAGCTTTCAAGCGCGACTAAAAACCATGCAGCAGCGTAACGATTTGGAATGCGAGCATGGTGAAGATTCTTCGGATGTCGCTGCTAATACCCTACACCATACAGCATCCATTACAAACTTGACAGATGCAATTTATGCTCAGTCACTTCTGCGTCAACAGCAAGATAATAACTTAATGCTTCCACATTGCCGGGGGAGTGTTAGGGCCCGTCATCGTTCGACAAGACGTATTAGCACAGCAGGTATACAGATACATGACTTTCCTACTCATTCGTCTGGAGGAAGCCAAGGTAATATATGCGATTCGACACCGCCGTCGGATGTTGCTATTACGATTCAAGTAAATGGTGAAGGTGTAAATTTGGAGTAAGGGGTTTTAAAGACTGGATAGATAACTGTATAGATGCGTTTGCGGTAATGTATAAAGGCTTATGTAGAAATATAAATGCATACTAAAAGTTATTAAACTAACTTATGATTTATTTAATAATTTGGGAAAAATTTAAACAACGTGACATCAGGACGGACAAGGCGACAGCTGTTTCGATTATACCTTGTAAATCTCTTCAAAGCCTTTTCTCCCGGGAGTGGGAGTCGAACTCGCACCCCTACGATAGTTGAAATGAAAAAAAAAAAAAAAAAAAAAAGCAATATGGGCAATCCCCGATTATTAAAAATCATACTAACTTATGATTAATAAAATTAAACTGATAAATTAAAATAAAATCATTTTCATTAGGGAAGGGAAGGTCTCAATGAAAAACCCAATTATGTAAAAAGACTTATGCTATAAAACAACTCCATCCTTTCAGTAAATACTAGACGTTTTTTAGGATACAGCTTATTGACTGCTTCGAGATCTGGCTACTCCGCTGCTTCTAGTGGGACTCGACCACAGAACACGCTAAACCGTTTCTTCATGCAGTCCCCACTTCCAACATCTGCTAATATTGACGAGACCTAGCTTATAAAAATATGACGCTAGAAGGAAGTATCAAGTCAGGACCCCTGTTCTTTGAAGATATGACCAATTTTGTGATTCTAATACACAAGGATTTGCAGTTCATCTTAGACATTTTTGCAACCTCGCGCTTCTATCCACACCTTTCCTGCTTGATTGATTATAAGCAGCTCCTGTCTCATTTTTTCTCCTAAACGCATTGGGACGTCTACTGTACATTTGCCGAGAGCTTCACCTTCCTTTTCCAACTCATCGGTCTTTTCGTTACTAGGAAGGCTGTTTCGACGATGATTGGCGCAGGTTTCCTTTCTTGTGGACTGTGCAAATAATACTTAGATCCCAATTGCTAGGCATACAACCGTCCGGCCTGATGTATGCGCTTCACTAACTCTTCCCAACGAGCATATTTCTACAAGTTCATCAGTGCCTTTGTAGTTTTTAATACTGGCGAGTGGGCCAACATTAAACCCATCGTTGATTGTTGGCTCGGGTTCATCATTTTCCTTTAGTACTTCAGAGTTGATTCGATTGAAGAGGACAGATAAGTTTTCCTACCATAATCGAAGCACCCCCTGGACATCGAGTACCTGGTCGCCACGGGCTTCAGTACTTTTCTGTCTCCGTAGTTTTGGTCAAAATCAAAAAACGAAGAAACGGAATTTTTCAGATACACTTCCCAATTGATAGAATACTTGCTTACCCGGCCCCTTATCACTTTCTAAACCATCCTCGTTAACTTGTCTTCCATTTCTTGTCATACCACTATTCCCCCTAATTCCATTTACCGTTCCACTCCCACATTCACTCGAACTCCCCTTCTCACTTCCATCGCCGCTCTCACTACCACACCATCAACTCCCATTCACATTTCCATTACCACTCTTATTCTCACTCCCAGCCCCATTGCAACTCACACTCTCATTCCCACTCCTACTCCCATACCCACTTCTACTTTCATGCCCACTGCCATGCTAGTTCCACTCCCGTTTACTGTTACTCCCTCTAGCTCTCCGGCCACAGTTTCTTCATAGCATCTATATATTGGATACTTGCTTCAAATAACTGCGGATATATAGCGAATCAAAATTTTCAACGCCTAAAGCTCTATACAAATTCATATATAGAGTACTTATATCCAGATATCAATAGTTACAGCCGAACAAAATTGGATTTGTTTCCGACACCTATTTTGTCTGGTGCGTGGCCCCGTCCACTTTCCAAAAATATTTTCCAGTAGAATTAATTATGAATCAAATCCAGCCTCCTCCATCCTCTTGAACACAAATTTTTTTTATCAAAACCCCCCCGGTATCACGATTGTTGTTGTTGTTGTTGTTGTTGTAGCAGTGCTTCGCCCCATCCAAAACGTGCGACCACTTACTAATTTTCAACAATGCTCTCTAACGGCAATCCGAGGAAACTTGCAGTTTCAATAGGGTTGGACCAGATAGACAGGGGTGTTAGAGGCATTGATGTTTGTAGTCATTCGGGGACACATTACAAGCAGGGCGTACATTGGGTATGTCCGTGATGATTCTGGATAAGTAAGTGTTAATCCTATTATAGTATTCAAATTAAAATTGAACTAGAGTGACGCGCGCCTCGCTGGGGGGCTGCTTTCCTCAACAGCGAGTTTAGGGTGTCTGTCTTTAAGAACGGGGTTCGCCGGCAAACCTTGTCATATTGGTCCGATGCCTTTTTATGGATGTTTCTGATGGCTTTTTTATGCACCTCTTCGGGATCTAAGTTATCTTTGGAAGTTAAAACTTCTTGTCGCTTACAAAAATTTCGTTCGCTGCACTTTCAGGTTGCCTGCTGCGTCTTTTTCATTGACTTATCGTCAATATTTCCGAGAAAGTTTTCAAAGAAAAACTCTTGACCTGGACTCTGTGATAATACGGACGAACCATGGAATTTTTCTTTCATTATTGAGATTTTTAAGAAAAAGTTGGTTAGCTTTTGACACATTGTTTGCGATCCACCTTTTTCACAGAAAGTTCATGTGGAACTCTTTTAGCTCTATCTTCATACCATCCTCCTTTTCTGCAAGAAAAAACTCGGAAAATGTCACCCTCTGCGCTAGCTTTCTTCTCTAACTGTTAAGTTCCTTCTGAAAAGCGGTAAGAATTTTGTATTTCCTGTTTTGGTCCCTCATAGCTACTTTTTTGCCAGAACCAAGCTTTCATGTAACGACCTACTCATTTCGGAGCTCTTCAATCTCAGCTGAAGATGAGTTTTGGGCCGGTTTTAGTTCCCCAACGGCCATAAAAGCATATCGAAATACACAAGTTTTACAAGCAACAGGTTTAAGCTAGTTTATAATTTTAAATAAATATAAGCATCCAGCGGAAATAGGTAAATATGGTAAATCCCTCGCAGGTATTTACAGCCATACTCTGAAAAAGTTTTCCAAATTAACTAAATTGAAAGGAAAATGTTGGTAGATTTTTTTTTGTACGCAGTGCTTGAATCACGATTTAAAACTGCGTAAAGTTTGAAAAAAATCTTCAAAGGCGAATAATAATGTGACGAATATTAGCAACATTAAGAGAAACTATCATCTCTAAGCCGATGCTAAGCAGTGACTTCTATGCACATCAATAAATCAATCATTATGTCTACCCAGTGTACGTACACGTAGCGGAGAAGAGACGCACAAACACATGCAGATATCTTATATGAGAGGCTCCCAAAAGTATGCAATTATAATTGTGGAAGTGTCGCTCACAAATACACGCGCATATGAGAAGCTATACACGTGCATCTGTAGTTATAATTTTATAGCTGATAACTAACTAGTAAGTTCTGGAAATGGAAGCGCCTAGAAATATGTGAACGAGGAAGCCCCACAGTATAAAAGCAGCAACAGTAGAGGCGCGACAATCAGTTTGATTTAAGACGCTATCTGGCGAGCAATAGAAGTGTTATTTTGAAAGTAGTCTTATAAAGGCCATATTGCATTATTGAATAGTGGAGTTATTTATTCAATAGCTTAGTGATACGAACGTTAGCAGAAGAATTGGAATAAGACGAATTGCAGTAAATTCGTTACAATAAGTTTTACCTATTCATATTCAAAGGACAAAATTTATAATAATTCAACAATTTAATGAATTTTTATTAAATATTTTAAAAATATTTTTTTTATTACTTATTTTGCAACTGAGGGTTTCATAAGCATCAGCGATTCAACATTTTTCGTCCCGAAAATCCCTGAATTGTAAAATTCTAAAAAATTGGCATCCCTGTTACGTATACCAAAATTTGTTTTGCTGAAAAACACATTTTGAACTTACAAACAACAGCAATCGCAGGACTGGAAGTTGTAATGTAAGAATGTTATTCTTCAAAACATTGTTATTAAAACAATGCTTACTTTGAGATTATTTTTCTGCAAATATGTATTTTATTGAATTCTTCTCGCAAAAACTGCATTCTTTTTTTTCACAATAAAAACCAAACACACTCCACTTTACAGAAAGTGAACCCTTCCATTTCACAGTTGAAATGGTTTAAGGGCCAATTAAACTTCCTTAACCCTAACGCCATAGTCGTAACCATACCCATATCCATAACCATCTCCAATGTGATCGATTAATGGTGCCTTAACATAAAAATCGTGAAAATTTCATAAAAATTAAGAAAACGCAAAAAATTACAAACATGTTCCACAAAAAATAAGTCTCTTAGTCATAACGTATCCAAAACAATGAATAAAATCTAAAAAAAGTTATTAAATTCACCAACTCAAATATTTTTAGGTTATGGATATGGCGAGAAACCAAAAAGCAACTGGTTGGCTATGGTATGGCTATGGCGTTAGAGTTATGGTATGGAACCATTAATCGATTATATTGATTTCCATAAGGTAGGTTCGATCAGCTGTTTTATCTGGTTATGGTTAATACCTGGGCGACCGAGCTTTGCTCGGCAATCTTCGAGTATGCCGCATAACTTACTTTGTTCAACATGTCATCATTAATCAAACTCTACTTTTTGGTAACCCTACTCAAAAATGTCCTTATTGTAATGCGGAGTGAAATATCTTTCGTTTGATACCCATATCGGCATATCTCATACATTTTTTTTTTTATTTCGAATGGGTGGCAACCATAAATCTCAACCCTACTCAAAAATGTCGCTATTGTAATGCGGAGTGAAATACCTTTCGTTGATACCCATATAGGCATATCACATGCAATTTTTTTTTAATTTCGAATAGGTGGCAACCTTGTGAAACATTCTGAGTGGCAACACCTAGGTAGAAAGTCTTATCCCAATATGCACAGGTACAACTTTTTTCCAACCTTTGAGAAATATGTAGTTCTCAAATGGAAATCCAACTTTTACAACAATTGGAGATCAAGTCGTTTTTCCAAAGTTTGTTTTCAAATTGAGTGCTCTTGTAGGTCAATTTGAGGTATTACGTATTACTTAAAATTTTTTCAGATGGTAACGCGTTTATTCATTTATGTGTGTGGCAATGCTGTCCAATCATCTGTTAAAAGATTGGGTAGCGGTGATAGCAGTGAAACTGAAAAAGTGAATTAATTGATATATTTCGGGGAAGTATCCAATTTTAATATTGTATGTATATTTAGTTAATTAAATATACATATGTGCAACTATTAAAATGCATAGAAGCAAGAAAATTAGAAGTGAGGTAAGGCAGGTGGTGGTTTTGCTCTCCAACAATTGAAATTTTGCCAATGGAGCCTGCACGAAAAAATATCTCAGCTTTGGTGCAAAGAATTTTTAAAATTTTGTAAGAATCTAATTAATGAATTACAATTACTTTAAATTTTTAAATACTTTAATTAATTTTTAAATATGTAAAATGAATGACTATTTATTTTAATTATTGTTTATTCTATTAAACTGAACCCAAATTTATATACAACGCTGTTATTTTTTATTCAATTGGGTTGGGAAATTTAATTCTAGAAGAGTTTTCTTTTTCACTTGAATCCAATTGGAGATTGATGTTGGAGTTTAAATTTATATCAAATAATTTTTCAAGTGGAGAACTGAAATTATTTACGTATAAAAAATGTGCCGTTTTGTTTGAGAATGGGTTGGTTCTCCAATGGAGGTACAATGGATAATAAACATTGGAATTTGGAAAACGAGTTGGATTTTCATTTGACCTCAAACCAATTTCCAACAAAAATGTTTATTGGGTAGAAGGTGATACATTATCTCTGTGCCAAATTTCTTTTAAATCGGTTGAGCCGTTCCCGAGAACGTTCGACTATGTAAACAAACAAGAATTGCTCGTTTAAAGTTATAAGATAAGTCACCATTAATTGGCCCTTTATCATTTGTAAGTCATTAGCACACGTAAGTACATGAATATATTGCGACACGGAAAGCACTCATTTAAAAAGTTTAAATAAAGAGAAGAAAAGCACTCAAACTTTGAAAAAGCCAATTCGTGGTCCTTCTGACTAAGGGCGGGCTCTAGCGGATATTTTTATTGAATAACACAGAAGAGGGCGTGTATACAGCATGATGTGACATCTTGCGGTATAATGTGAAAACAAGATTTCCTCCAAGAATCTATGGCACCACCTAGCGGACAGTAGAAACTTCATACACTGTCTTGTGCGCCATCTTGTGGTCAGGTTTTCATATTCTTCTTGACAAACCCACTATTACATTTAAAGTGCAAACGCGCATTACACAAAATATGGAATTTTAATACATTTTTTTCTACGTCGAAAGCAAATGAAAATTTTTATACAAATTGATTGCACTTTATTGAAGATAAATAAAATTATATGCAAGATTTCTTCCATGCCATGAAGAACGCCAAGATTGCAAAATGCTGAAAATCTGTTATTTATTTTTTGACTTGGTTTAAAAATGTTTCCCGTACATATATGTATGTATGTATATGCAATAGTGCTTTTCTTCCTCTCGATGAATTCTTTGGTACAAACGCAAATGTGTATGCAAGTGTAGTTTTCTTTTTTATTACTTCTTACTACCTGCTCTTAAATTTTATGGCTCTTTAAACTGCAATAATGCCTGAAACTCTAACTAATTTTTCTAGATATTTATTCTTTTTTTACTCTTCTTATTTATAAATATGTATGGATATTCTATTGAACTGCCATTTTTTTATTTTCATTAACAATATAGACCAATAATGCCGATAGTTATTCTTTTGTAGTTGCACCGCCGCATTGTGATTGAATTGTTGTACTTTATTACAATTACAACATCAACATGAACATAATCATTGGCAATGAATATTCATGAACACATAAACAATGCTACAAACCTACATATGTATGCATGTATGTAGCAATGTTTAGTCGAAATAGCAATAAAAATATAAAAAATTTGCATAAAACTTGGATTGGCGAAAATATATGTATATATTTAGATTAGACGGTATCAAAAAACAAAAACAAAAAAACAATAATAATAATAAAACAAGTAAGGACGGGACTGCCCAAGACTTCATACCTTTCATGAATGGGGTTGAACAATAATCTTATCCCGCTCGTAATCTCCAAAGAATCGGATGTATAAGATAAGATAAGAAATATATAATGAACAGATAAATATAAAATAAAAAATGGCAAAAAACCCCCTTGTCTGAACGATAGGTTGTATGGGAATTATATTATATATAGCTCCGATAGAAATGATTTTTGCTGGAAATCTTCTATGATATATCAGAATATATATCAGCAAGTTTCACGTTTTTATATTGGAAACTAGCGGAGAAATTGCCAAAAATCTTTCTATCTGAACGATCGGTTGTATGGGAAATAACTATATATAACTCCGATCAAATTGATTTTTTCAGGATATCTTCTATGATATATCAGAATAAATATCACCAAATTTAACGTTTTTATATTGGAAATTAAGGGAGAAATGACTAAAAATCTTTCTATCTGAACGATCGGTTGTATGGGATATATATTATATATAGCTCCGTTCGAAATGATTTTTTCATCAAACCTTCTATGTTATACAAAAAAAAAAAAATATATATCACTAAGTTTAACATTTTTTATAGGAAATTAAGGGAGAAATTGCCAACAATCTTTCTATCTGAACGATCGGTTGTATGGGATATAACTATATATAGCTCCGATCAAATTAATTTTTTTTCAGGGTATCTTCTATGATATATTAGAATATATATCACCGAGTTTCACGCTTATACTTTCTAAATTGCGGCAGGAATGGCCAAAATCGTCTTATCTGAACGATCGGTTGCATGGGAGATATATGTTATTGTGGCCCGATCCTACCTGATCCGACAAATGTCTAATATAATTCAAAAATACATCCTTGTGCCAAATTTCATTGAGATATTTCAAAATTTGAGGGACTAGTTTACGTTCAAACAGACAGACGGACGGACGGACAGACGGACATGGCTATATCAACTCAGTTCGTCGCCCTGATCAATTCGGTATACTTAATGGTGAGTCTATCTTCTATATTTCTCAACGTTACAAACATCGGACCAAAGTTAATATACCATTTCATGTTCATGAAAGGTATAAAAAGGCATAGATGTACTATTTTGTTGCTTTTGGGTACATTATCTGAAAAGAAGGCGATTATTCTGGGATGAGTCGCAAAGGAATATGCGTTTATAGCTGGTTTTGATTTCTTTATATGGGTTGGAGTGATACCTTTTGTTTGAGCGTAATATCTGAAGTGGCCAATTGTACCTGACTCATTTTGTTTCGTTGATTTTCCGACAGTGTGGACAAATGATGTTGTGCCACGCAGAAATCGGTTTTTCTCGAAACCAAATTTGACAAGGGATGACGGATAATCGTCCCCTTTGTATCACTAGAGCTACTGCCAGCTGGGACAACGAAATTTTCCACAAGAATCCCAGAGAGAAACGAGTGGGCAAACGGTAGGGATCCGGGATCTCACGAAATCTCCGTTTTCACAGATGTTTGGAAACTGAACAACAGAGTTGGCAGCGGAATATTCTCAGATAAGCTCAATCTAAGCTAGAGCTTACGCTTTCCCGACCACTGCAGTGTTTTTCAGGCTGAACTTATGGCTATCTGGAAGCAGCCCTCTATCTTGCTAACCTGCAGGTGACCACTTCTATTTCAATTTTCTTGCACAGCCAAGCCGTCATAAAATCTCTGCAATGCAGGAACACCTCGCCACTAGTGGCGTTGAAGTGCAGAGAAACCCTCAACATGCTAGCTGTTAAATTCAACCTGAGAATTATATGGGTTC